>NW_027528357.1:3703235-3732598 GCF_008692635.1 Crocuta crocuta
AAGCAAATGTGAACCACAACTCACAAAAGGCAGGCTGAGCTTGTGAACCCAAGCAGGTCTATTATCTAAAACAAAAATATGTACATTCTGCATAGGATTTAAGCAAGACCTAGGGTCTCATTATAAAATATAGTTTCCAGGAGAAAGTTGGCAGAATTCTTGCCATATGAAAAACCAAGAGAATCTCAACTCACATGGGACAACAACAATCAACAGACATCAGCAGTAAAATTGACACAAATGTTGGAATCATCTGGTAAAGACTTCCAAACAACTGTTGTGCAATTGTTCCACCCAACAGTCACACCCTTGAAAACAAACTTTTCCCGTGAAGGGCTTGGTAGTCAGTATTCGAGGCAAGACCTGTGGTTTTCTGTTGCGTCCCCTCAGCTCTGTGAAAGCAGCCACAGATAGCCACCCACAATCCAGAAACAGGTAAATGTGGCTGTTTTCCAGTAAAACTTTGTTCATGGGGTTTGGCCCGTAGACCATAGTTCACCAATTCCTGAACTATAGTGGGTTTTTTTTAGACATTCTATTGAATTTTTTGTGTGTATTTACTTGTCCTATATATTATCAAGAGCAGGGTGTTAACTGATAAATTAGTTTTAAAAGTGTTTTTCCTTGGCCTAGATAATTACTCCTAGAATCCTTTTCTACTGTTGTATATTATAGCCACATACTGTTGAGGTATAGATCTTTAGAATGAGTTCATATTGTTGAACTGAAACTGTATACCCTGAAACATTAGTATACCCTCCTTCTCACCCTCCCCAGCACTTGGAAACCACTTTTCTACATTCTATTTCTATGATTTTGACTACTTTAGATACTTCATATTAGTGGAATCATACAGATTTTGTCCTTTTGTGACTGGCTGATTTCACTTAGCATAATGTCTTTAAGGTTCATCCATGGTGTAGCATATGGCAGATTTCGTCATTTTATTTATTTATTTATTTATTTGTTATTTAAAAATTCTAATAAAATTTCTTTGTTTTTTAAATTTAATATAATTTATTGTCAAATTGGCTTCCATATAACACCCAGTGCTTATCCCAACAAGTGCCCTCCTCCATGCCCATCACCCACTTTCTCCTTTCCCCCACCCCCCCATCAACCCTCAGTTTGTTCTCAGCATTTAAGAGTCTCTTCTGGTTTGCCTCCCTCCCTCTCTGTTTGTAATTTTTTTCCCCTTCCCCTTCCTGCATGGTCTTCTGTTAAGTGTCTCAAGATGCACATATGAGTGAAAACATACGTATCTGTCTTTCTCTAACTGAATTATTTCACTTAGCATAATACCCTCCAGTTCCATCCACGTTGCTACAAATGGCAGGATTTCATTCTTTCTCATTGCCAAGTAGTATTCCATTGTATATATAAACTGCATCTTCTTTATCCATTCATCAGTTGATGGACATTTAGGCTCTTTCCATAATTTGGTTGTTGAATGCACTGTCATAAACATTGGGGTACATGTGCCCCTATGAATCAGCATTGCTGTATCTCTTGGGTAAATACCTAGTAGTGCTATTGCTGGGTCATAGGGGAGTTCTATTTTTAATTTTTTGAGTAACCTCTATACTGTTTTCCAGAGTGACTGCACCAGTTTGCATTTGCACCAACAGTGCAAGAGGGTTCCCATCTCTCCACATCCTCGCCAGCATCTAGAGTTCTCTGATTTGTTCATTTTAGTCACTCTGACTGGTGTGAGGTAGTATCTCAGTGTGGCTTTGATTTGTATTTCCCTAATGATGAGTGATGTTGANATCTTTTCCTCATTCCATCGGTTGCCTTTTAGTTTTGTTGATTGTTTCCTGTGCAGTGCAGAAGCTTTTTATCTTGATGAGGTCCCAATAGTTCATTTTTGCTTTTAATTCTCTTTCTTTTGGAAATGTGTCGAGTAAGAAATTGCTGTGGCTGAGGTCAAAGAGGTTGTTTCCTGCTTTCTCCTCTAGGGTTTTGATGATTTCCTGTCTCACATTCAGGTCTTTCATCCATTTTGAGTTTATTTTTGTGTATGGTGTAAGAAGGTGGTCCAGGTTCATTTCTCTGCATGTCGCTATCCAGTTCTCCCAGCACCATTTGTTAAAGAGACTGTCTTTTTTCCATTGGATACTCTTTCCTGCTTTGTCACAGATTAGTTGGCCATACATTTGTTTAAAAATTTTTTTAAGGTTTATTTATTTTGAGAGAGAGAGAAACAGAGAGGTGGGGTAGGGGAGAGAGAGAGGAATTGAGAGAGAGAGAGAGAGAGAGAGAGAAACCCAAGCAGGCTTGGTGCTGTCATGCAGAGCCTAATGCAGAGCTCCAACCCATGAACTGTGAAATCTTGACCTGAGCTGAAATCAAGAGTCGGATGCTTAAGTGACTAAGCCAACCATGCATTCCAGGACTTTATCATTTTAAAGGCAGCTTAACATTCCCTTGTATGTATATACCAGATTTTCTTCATTCATTCATCTGTCAACAAACATTTGAGTTGCTTCTACTTCTTGGCTACTTTGGATAATGCAGCAATGGACATGCGTATGCAAACATTTTTTTTTGAGATCCTATTTTTAATTCTTTTATTTTTAAAATTCTTTTTAGATAAATACCCAGAAGTGGCATTGCTAGGTCATATGGTTTTTGTATTTTTAATTTTTTGAGGCACCTTCAGACTATCTTCCACAGCAGCTGCTCCACTTCCTGTCCTGCTAACAGTACACAAGCACTCCAATTTCTCCACATCCTCAATGACAATTGTTATTGTCTGGCTTGTTTGTTTGTTTGTTTAGTAGTGACCATGTAGTAGGTATGAGGGGATATCTCTCTGTGGTTTTGATTTGCATTTATCTTATGACTTGACCATCTTTTCATATATTTGCTGGTTACTTCAGATTTCTTATGCTTTCTCTCTGCCTGGTATAACTCTTTCCATCCTTTTACTTTCAACCTATTAGTGTCTTTGTGCTCAGAGTCCTTTTTTCTTTTTGTATATAGTGTGCAACTGGATCTTTTTAAAAAATTTTTTTGTTTTCTTTTTAATCCAGTCTGACCATGCTGTCATTTAATTGGCATGCATAGTTTTTAAGGTACTTCCTGACACCAGGATGTTATATCTTTGAGGTCAGAGGACAGACTCTGTGAGACAGCATACAGGGCCCACTGAAGATGTCCATGAACTAATCACCAGAACCTGTGAATATGCTGTTTTATATGACTAGAGGGATTTTGCACATGGGATTAAGGTTACTGAACTTAAAATGGGGAAGTTATTCTGGATAATCTGGGTGGCCCCAATCTAGTCACATGATTCTTCAAAGCAGAGAACCTTTCTGGGTGGGTCAGAGAAATGAGACAGAAGAAAAGGAGGGCAGATTGGAAGCATGAAAGAGACTCAACCCAAAGTGGTGGCCTTTGAAGATGGAGGAAGGAAGCCTCAAGTTGTGGAATGCAGCAGTGCCCTGTGGGAGCTGGGGATGAGCCCGGCTGACGGCTAGCAAGAAGGCAGGACACTCAGTCATACAACCTCAAGGAACTGAATTCTGTCACCGATCTGCGTGAGCAGAAAATGGATCCTGCTCTACAAAGCCTGTCAACACGCTGACTTTGGTCTGATGAGACCTGTTGAGGACTTCTGACCCCCGGAACCGTAAGGTAATACATCTGTATTGTTTTAAGCCACTAAGCTTGTAATTTGTTTTGGCAGCCATAGAAGTAATAATACAGTGTATATTTAGGGGTCCATCCTCTCTACTGATACCTCCCTGAGTTACTCCCCTACTTTTCTAGTTCTCCTAATGGCCTCAAACTGTTTTCTGTCATCTTCAAGCCAGTCAGGCTGTGGCTCTCTGCAGTTGGAGCTGCTCACGGCTTGGAGGTTGCCCTCAGGTAAAAAGCCACAAACTCACAAATCTCAACAGAGGGCACTTCTGTTCATCTTTCAAAATTGCTCTCCTATCCGGTTTCTGTCGTCTTTTGGTCAATCTCCAAGACCTTCAAATACTGCTTTTAAATGTTTTACTCGGCTTTTATAATCATTATCTGCAGGAAGTTTAGACCACCGTTACCAAAAGCTAGGACCTATTATTCTTTTCTGCCTACTTTTATGTTTACAATTTTCGTTGGAAATAAATTGTTAAAAAAAATTAGTTTGTGCAGTGTCTTAATTTTTCTCATTCTAATTAATCTGAAGGCTAAAACTGAGTTGCCTTTTCTTAATATGGCACTTTAAAAAATGAATAAAAGGGATGTTTTCTAACTTTTGTTGGGGGGGACCCCAACCTTAGCAGCCAGGAGGCCAAGGATCCTCGGTGGCAGATTCGTTCCACCACGTGCAGTTCCCCACAGTAACCAGCAGGGGGAAAAATTAGTTTTGTGTTTTCGATGGATCCCGCGCCTCACCGCTAATTCCCTAGCCAGAGGAGCATGGAAGAGCACCGGGGAGGTCTCTGTCAGTGTACAGAGGCAACTGGCCTCCAGGGGTCCCTGAGAACGCCAAGACCCCCGCGAAACAGGGTGTAGGCGTTTCCAGCCGCCGTCTCCTAAGAGGCACACGGGTAAGTTGGCTGGACCTCCCCGCTGACCCGGCGGGCAGGGCTGCAGCAGCGCAGAGCCGCCTCCCGAGCGGCCGCAGCAGCGCGGGCGGGACGCGAACCCAGGTGCGGCCGCGCGGCTCCGCGCTGGCCAGGTGAGCCCGCTCTGACCAGGTGAGCCTGCGCCCGGGTCTGACAGTGATCCAGGTGAGNCGGCGGATCCAGGTGAGCCCGCGTCCGGCCACTCCAGCGCCTCGGTCAGAGTCGGGTCCTAGGACTCAAGCAGTCCGTGGGCAAAATGGGTTGAATGAGCGGAGAGCGCAGGCGGCCGCTGACTCAGGATCCGAGCCTGGGCACAGTTGTGGCGCCCAGGGCTGGGGTCAGGAGATCTGAGAGGACCTTCTTCCACCAAGCGGGTCCGTAGTATTTTAGCCTTAAAAACAAATCATGCTAATGAGATGATGTGTATGGGAGAGGCGGCTGAGTTGTTAGTTTATTATCGCTGAGCATTAATCATTCCCTTGAGGACCTTGGCTAAACTATTTATTTTGTAACCAGTGGTACAGCCGGGGTCTGTGCCCCTGAGTTTCGAGTAACTGCGTGGGTAAATCATGAGCTGCAGAGGGGAAAAAAACAGCAACCACTTCAGGGCTGTTTAAAGATTGAAAGTCAGTGGATGCTGAAGCACTGAGAGAGACTGGAAACGGAAAGCAAAAAACAGAAAGATAAGAAGCAAAGATATGGAAGTAAAAACAAAATGAAAGCCACCTGGAAACAGCCGAGTGCATCCCATAGCTCGGGAGGGCTGTGTGGGCTGAACTGTGTGGAGACAGGACCCTGAACCCACCCCTGGAATCAGAGAAGGACTCTAGATAAGAATGTTGGTTATCACTGGGCTTTTAAAAGTTATCACGGCAGGTATAGAAACGGATGCAGCATGTAGGCAACAAGTTTTCTTTTGACAGATAAATGATCAAATGATAAGATAAAAATATGTAATGGGATTAGTAGATAAATTGCAAGGTGCTGTGTTTTTCTATACCTCAATGAACATATCAGGAGGAATCTCTAGAAAAGCATTTACTGTAAATAATTAGACGTTAGGATTAAAGTGGTAAAAAACAGCACAACAAATTATTCAGTATTCTAGCTCTCAATATTGTCTATGGCAGCAGAACTCTAATTACATTTAAATGTATTTCAAGAATGTGTTCATTTGTTTTAGATAGCTAACTACTAGTTTAAAATAGATGAGAATATAAAATATTCCAATACTCTGAAATATATACGAAAGTCAAGGAAAACATTTGCCAAACCCTGCATGAAAATGAGTGAAGTAATAACAGCCAAGTTCAGCTACTTTTCAAAAGAAAGGTATTATGCTCGGATGCTACCATTTCTTCTGCTTTTGTATGTGATGACTGAGTAGATATTTGTCATTGCACACTCACGTCTGGGTGCCCATCATGCCTGAAATACCTGAATGGCCTTGCCACTTTTCAACTTACCAGTCTGAGGGTCTTCCTAGGTTCATCTTTTTTTTTTTTTTTTTAAATCCTATTGTGTTATAAAACTTGCCTATTTTGTGATGTTTTAAAAAATTTGAAAGGGGGTAGAAAAGGCAGGTTACTTATCCGTGAATCAGATATGGCAAGAAAGTCTCGATTATTGAAGAGGGTTTGTTGACTGAATGGAAATGAGAAATGGGCGGGGAGGGAGCCTCTGGTGATCTCATTTAAACGATTTGAACTTTGTATAAGTGAGGTGAGGTGTTCAGAATAGGTACTCAGCTTAGTTTTGGCCGAAAGATGTTAAAAGTGTTTTTCTGAGACAGGGTTTATGTGAGGAGCCTCTTAGCACTTTCTCATAAGCTTCCAGGGACTGTGTCCCAGTACCTTAGAGGCAAGTACTGGCACTAACCTATTACCTTAAATCTTGCTTTAGTTTATTTTATGTGGCTCTCAAGGAACTTAACAATTAATCAAAACATGTATGATTAGTTATCTTTTTAAAACAGGAAATGAGTGTGGGTAATGTGATTCCTTGTTAATGGTTCACATTTGAGCCATTTTTTAAATGACTTATTTTTTAAATTTGTAGACACACTGGAAGTAGGGGCAGTCCCTGGCTGGTATAGCAGCTCCTCTATCTCACCTGGAACCTAGTCTCCTTGTCTCTGCTGTGCTCAGTGTGCAGCTTCCATCATCCAGGTTACCTCATGGTTGCAAGATGACTGCTGAAGTTCCAGTCATCACACCCACATTCTAGGCAGGAATGAGGAGAAAAGGGAGAAGAGCAGAAGGGCACCTGGTAGCTGAGTAAGGTTTAACAACTTCCACTCACTTTTTGTGGTAGATTGTCTGCAAAGATAGCTGCCAGTAATTCTTGCTTATGTCACATTTCCCATCAAGGAGTGAAATTTATTTCTTCTTGAGTGGGGGCTGGCCCTGTGACTTGCTTTGGCCAATAGAATGCATTAGAAGGCTTTACTAGGCCTTGCTACTTCTGTTTTTGCCCTCCTGGGACCTAGCTGCTGTGTAAAGAGGCTTGCACTAGATTACTAAGTAATGAATAACCATGGAGGAGAGACCTAGCCAGTCCCCAGCTCTTCTAGCATCCTCAGCTGAGGTTTCAGTCACACGCACGAAGCCATCTGAGATGCGCCAGCCCAAGCTGGGCACCAGTAGGCACCACATGGAACATAAGAACCACCCAGGTAAGCCCTGCCAACTTCTAGAATTGTCAGTGATAATAAATCATTGCTGAATTGGGCTGAAACGCAATCAGTTGGCCCCCTGCTTCCTAATGCCAGGATGTCTAAGAAGTGAGGTTCATTAGTGATGTCCTTGGTTGCACTGGACATGGTAGAAATTTGTACAACATCCCAGCAAGTCCCCTGGGATGGTTACTCACATGCTCTGGCATTGATGGAATTGGGTCACCCACACAGGCTGAGCTCCTGTGTTCAGCTTCTGCCCTTTTTCTCTGCCCTGAAGCTTCTGTGCCTGTACCCCTCAGCTAGCTCCTGAACCCTCTCTGTGTACACTGTGAGCTCACAGCTAACCTCCTGCTGTCAGGTCACTGAGCTCTTGTTCTTGTGGAAGCCTTGGATCAGATCAGTTTGCAAGCAGGCCATGGCAAGGTCATTGCCGTGCTCTGGATTTGCTGCACATCCCTTACCTCTTATCCCTTTCCTAGTCAGGAGAGTGACGTGGTCCTTGAGTTTTGAAGGCCCTGGATCAAGTCCTAGCTACCCCCTTGCTGGCTATGGGACCTTGAGCAGGCTTTATCGCTTTTTGCCTCAGTTTTCTCATCTGTCAAGTGGGACTAATGGTACCCACTGCACAGAGTTATTGTGAAGATTAAAGATAGAGTGCATGCAAACACTTGGTGTATGGTCAATAAATAATGGCCATGACAATTACTGTTTTATTGTAACTTACACAAGCAACTGTGCTCTTCCTTTACGGAACTGATGATCTTGAAAAGTTAGTTATCAGTCAGGTGATACTTTCTCATAGATGTCTACATTAAAATGAGAATTTTTCCCTCACTGAAAAGTTTATTTTCAACCACATTACTACATTTAACAGCTTCTTTTAAAATATGGCAAAACATCTTTCAAAATCATGAATTGAGAGGTATATTATCTGATTATACTCTAAAGATAACCAAAAGTCTTTATATTTCACATATACCTGGTTTTGTTCTGTCTGCAGTGAGTGGAGAGGTTGAAAGCATGAGGTGTTCCTCTGGGTTCTATGTCACATGGTCCCCCAGTGCAGCTTTTGGGTGGGACTTACCCTGCTCCCCCTGGAGCAGAGGCAACTGAAGAGAAAAACCAGGGACATCTGGGTGCTTTTGAAGACACACTTTTTTTTTAATAGAGAGTGGGCACACATGCATGCATGCAAGCAAGTGGTCGGGGGAGGGGCAGAGGGGGAGAGAGAGAGAGAGACGGAGACAGAGACAGAGAGAGAGAGAATCTTAAGCAGGTTTCAAGCCCAGTGTGGAGCTGGACACAGGACCTGATTCTACGACTGTAAGATCATGACCTGAACCGAAATCAAGAGTTAGATGCTTAACTGACTGAGCCACCAAGGCACCCCTTAAAGACACACTTTCAATTTGTTCTAGGCTGTGCCTTAACCTATGTACCTGTGATCTTCCATGAAGGGAGGGTTTAAAATTTTGTGTAAAGTGGATTCTCTCATAATTGCTTATTTAATAGCTACGGGCAGGAATGATACAGTTTGTTGATGCGTTTATTTGATATATTTTGTAAGTGTTTATAGTGAGGATGGGTTTGCCATTCTGTTTATGATATACCTTTAAAAGTACTGCTTGTATTATATATTACTTCCATAAAGACAGATTCCTCAAAGGGGACTTTTTGCCCTTCCTAGACTGTAAAGCACTATATAAATGTAGGCATCCCTATAATTCTTTAAATTGGACATACCCCAACTTAGTTGTGACATTTCTTTTTGTAACACTGGAGGGCCAGGGGATACCCGATGTAGAAAATTATGATTGATTTTGTGAGCTCGAGCCTGACACAGGATTCATAACCACTGGTCAGACTATACACTCACATCTCAGTGCAGTCTGTTGATGGGAGGCAAGGGGGGGAAACGCTTTTCCTAAAACAATTAGTTTTTACTTATTTATAAGCTAATCTACTCTTAGCAAGTTCAGACAGGACAAGAGGGTATGAGACCTCCTTCCCATCCCCCAGAGGTAGGGAACCACTGCTAAGAGTCTCCCATCCTCCTTCCGGCAATTTTCTGTGCATTAACAAACATGTACTTGCATGGTTTGCTTCTCTTTCACCACAAATGGTCACACGGTATGTGTTGTTAATCTTGTCTTTGTGCATCTCTAGGGCTGGGATGTGTTTCCATTGCAGCATCTGTGGCTCCATTTTATTCTTTTTAGCTGCTCCAAAGCATCACCTTGAATGGCAGGACCACAATCGACCAATCCCACGTGATGGTCATTTCCAATTACATTAGTATCTAAAACTAAACACTTCACTAGAATTTTTCAGAATTATTAAACCAATTTTTAGTAAACTTTGTATTTGTAGAGCAATTTTAGACTTACAGCATAACTGAGCAGAAAGTGCAGAGATTTCATGTATAACCCCTCCCTCCACACATGCCTATCCTCCCCCATTGTCAATATTCTCCACCAGAGAGTGGGACATTTGTTATAATCAACAAACCTACACTGACACATCATTATCATCAAAACTTTATAGTTTACATCAGAATTCATTTTTGGTGTTGTATAGTGTATGGATTTTGACAAGTGTAATGCCATGTATCCACCATTATAGTATATACAGAGTAGTTTCACTTAAAATTCTCTGTGCTCTGCCCATTCATTCCTGCTGCNACTGTCTTCTTAGTTTTGCCTTTTCCAGAATGTTATATAGCTGGGAACCTGCAGTATGTAACCCTTTCCAGTTTGGTTTCTTTCACTCAGTAATGTGCACTTAAGTTTCCTCTAGGTTATTTCATGGCTTAATAGCTCATTTGTCTTTTGTGCTGAGTAATATTCCAATGTGGAGATGTACCAGAGTTTATGTATCCGTGTGTCCTACTGAAGGATGTCTTGGCTGCCTCCAAGTTTAGGCAATTATGAATGAAGCTGCTATAAACATCCCTGTGCAGGTGTTTGTGTGGGCATAAGTTTTCAACTCATTTGGGAAAATACCAGGGAGTGTGATTGGTAGATCATATGGTAAGAGTATATTTAGTTTTGTAAGAAACTGCCAAACTGTCTTCAAAGTGGCTGTACCAATTTGCAGTCTACCAGTGATGAATGAGAGTTCCTGGTGTTCCACATCCTCACCAGCATTTGGTATTGTCAGTGTTTCAGATTTTGGCCATTCTAGTAAGAATGTATTGTTTTATTTATTTATTTATTTTTTAAAAATGTTTTATTATTTTTGAGAGAGAGAGAGACAGCATGAGCAGGAGGAGGGTCAGAGAGAGAGGGAGACACAGAATCTGAAGCAGGCTCCAGGCTCTGAGCTGTCAGCACAGAGCCCAATGCGGGGCTCGAACGCACGAACCGTGAGATCATGACCTGAGCTGAAGTCGGACGCTTAACCGACTGAGCCACCCAGGCGCCCCACTCTCATTGTTGTTTTAATTTTCAATTCCCTAATGACATATGCTGTTGAGCATCTTTTCATGTGCTTATTTGCCATTTTGATATCTTCTTTTGTGAAGTATCTGTTCAGATCTTTTGCTTATTTTTAAAATCAGGTTCATGGGGCACTTGGGTGCTCAGTTGGTTAAGCGTCCAACTTCGGCTCAGGTCATGGTTTGTGAGGTCAAGCCCCTTGCCAGGCTCTGTGCTGACAGCTCGGAGCCTGGACCCTGCTTCGGATTCTGTGTCTCCCTCTCTCTCTCTGCCCCTCCCCCACTTGTGCTCTGTCTCTCTCTCTCTGTCTCTCAAAAATAAATAAATGTAAAAAATATTTTTTTAAAGGTTTCAGTTTTCTTATTATTGAGTTTTAAGAGTTTCTTTTAAAACTCTTGTCTCAGATATATCTTTGGCAAATATTTTCTCCCAGTTTGTGTCTTGTCTTCTCATTCTCTTGACTAGATGTTTTCTGATTACTGGGAAAAAACATCATGCCCCTTGTTGCAAGTGTAACAAAGCGAAGACGTATTAAGAAAAATGCAATAATCGTCTCTTTCCCTCCAGTTCCATCCTTTGAGGTAACCTATCTGAATAGTTTGGTTTGTAACTTCTATATCTTTCTCTCTGCTCAATTGTTCCTGTGTGCGTGTGTGTATGTGTAAATGTATGTGCATTATTTCTTTATATTTCTGTCTAAAAATAAGCTTCTTTATCTGTTTATCCATAGCTTTCTTTTTCTTTCTTTCTTTTTTTTTTTAAAGAAATCTCTGCACCCAACACGGGTCTCTAACTCTTACCCTGAGATCAAGAGTCACAAATTCTACCAACTGAGCCAGCCAGGTGCTCCCATAATTTTCTCATATACACCCTCTCTAAACAATACATTACTGGTATATTTCTAGGCAAATATGTATACATGTAACTTATTCTTCTTCATAGCTGTGCAATATTCCCTGGTACAGATATCATAATTTAGTTAGTTGCTCCTTAATTGTGGATTTTCAGGATGTTTCCAATTTTATTTTCCTTTTCTGTTATAAACAATGATGTTGGTTTTATTCCTGTAGGAGAAATCTCCCAAAGTAGGACTCCTGGGTCAAAGGTGATATGTATTTCTAATTTTAATGGATATTGTCAAATTATTTTCCAAAAAGTTGTAATGATTCATCCTCCCACCAGCAATGTATGAGGTGTGCACTTCCCCACATTCTCATCAGTGCTGGCTGTTAGGGGTCTTTAAAATATTTATCCATCTAATAGTATTGTTTTAATTTGTATTGTTTTCACAACTGGTGGTCTAGTGGTGCTGGGCGTCTTTTTGTAGGCATGTGGGTTGGTTGTTTATGTCTTTGTGTGTCTACTAGGCTTAAATGTGGTAGCCTTTTAATTTGTTTTTATTTTAATTTTAGAGGAAGAGGGGGCACAAGCAGGGGAGGGGAAAGAGAGAATCCCTAGCAGGCTCCACACTCAGCATGGAGCCTGCCATGGGACTGGATCCCACGACCCTGGGATCATGACCTGAGCCGAAATCAAGAATTGGATGCTTAACCGAGCCACTGAGGCCCCCCAAATGTGGTAGCATTTTAAAGGCTAGAGTAGGGCCCAGCAGAAGAGAGCATTCAAACAGGCACCAGATTTATGGCGGGTGGGGGGTAGGTTCCATCCTCTGGGCAGCCACCATCATCACAGTAGTATGGTGATGCCTACCAGTGATGCACCTCCCCCACCCATCTGTGGATCCACTCTGCAAGTGGCATTGCCAAAGCAGGACCAGTGTCACACCTTAGGCTCTGTGTGTGTCTGTTTGCCATCTTAGCAGACTCTGAGCTTACTCAGCTTTGATCTTCAATATCTAGTATAGTGCTTGGTGCATAATTAGGCCTCTAAAGTATTGGCTGATTGAATGAATAAAAGTGTCTGCAAGAGCTGGCAGGCTTCAGGTGGTGGTGGTTTGTGTGTGTGTGTGTGTGTGTGTGTGTGTGTGTGTGTGTGTGTCAGGCATTAAGGCTGGCCCTTGGGTAGGGGCTGGTGTCAGCAAGCCAGCCTGTGCGTGGAGGAGAGGTACATGCCCAGCAGGCAGGAGCCCCTTGTTTTCTACTTTCTTCTACCCCCTTCCCTCGGAGGCTTCTCTGCTGTTCCTTCTCCCTGCAACTTTATGTAGGAGCCTTTATCCCTTCCTGGGAACTTCCTCCGACCCACAACTTGAAGGGCATTTCCACACCAGGGCAAGGAGATTATGTTAGACGAAGCCAATTATTTCCCAGAATATTCCTCCCAGGGAACATGATTCTACATACTAACCATTGACTTGTGTGTGGTTTGAAAGGAACTGGCTGAACCCCAAAGACAGAGCTCAGAAAAATCACGACCAGCTATTAATGATTAAAGGAACTAAGTGCAGGAGGTGGGAGGGTGGGGAGATGCAGGGTGAATGGGGTGGGGATGGGGAAAAGAAAGAAATTGAATGGACAACAAAAACCATTTTACTTATTAGTTTTCTTCCATTCATTCATATAACAGATTTTAGACAGGGTTAGGATTCACAAGTTTAGGATTTTTGGTAGGTAGCAGTTTTATTTTATTATTTTCTTTTTTAAAATTTACATCCAAGTGAGTTAGCATATTGTGCAGAAATGATTTCAGGAGTAGAATCTAGTGATTCATTCCCTACATATAATACCCAGTACTCATCCCAACAAGTGTCCTCCCTAATAACCCTTACCCATTTAGCCCATCCCCCCACCCCAAAGCCCTCCAGCAACCCTCAGTTTGTTCTCTGTATTTAAGAGTCTCTTATGTTTTGTCCTCCTCCCTGTTTTTATATTTTTGCTTCCCTTTCCTATGTTCTACTTTTTTGTATCTTACATTCCACATATAAGTGAAGTCTTCTGATATTTGTCTTTCTCTGACTGACTAATTTCACTTAGCATAATAGCCTCCAGTTCCATCTTTGTAGATACAAATGGCAAGATTTCATTCTTTTTGATTGCCGAGTAATATTCCATCGTATACATATTCCACATCTTCTTTATCCATTCATCCATAGATGGACATTGGGCTCTTTCCATACTTTGGCTACTGTTGATAGTGTTGCTATAAACATTGGGGTGCACGTGTCCCTTCAAAACAGCGCACCTGTATCCTTTGGATAAATAGGTAAGCGGCGGTTTTAATAAGAAAGGAACTTACACACAAGGCTTGTCTTGGATGGCTACAAGATGCACAGATCTCTACACCTGCCTGCAAGAATCTTAAAAGTTGACACAGAAGCCTTAACAGGGTTCAGTCAGGTATACTGTCCAGATGGTCTCAATAACACATTGCTCTCTTAAGTCTGGACTCACAGCCTATTTGAGGTCAACAAGTTCTCTGAGTATCTGGAGAAAATTACTAACATCTTCTCTCACAAAAGCGCAGGCTATGTGCACAAAAGTTTGGGGTGACTTCACCAACCTCCTGAGACCTCTAAGTACCTTGGTTCTTTGCCAGTAGCCTCAGAGGTGGACAGATATCCTGGAGGTAGCTGCCCTCTTAAAGGACTATTACCACATTATATAATTACTTTTTCCCCCCAAAAGCTAATTAAAGCACCCACAAAGCATTAGAATTTACTTAGTAGGACCGAGTCACAATGGAACAGTAAGGAGACGGGATAGAAATGTCTGTTGCCAAAAGCACATGAATGCCAGGTGAAGATTAGAAAAGCCTCATAAGAAGGATAAAAGGCATAGTTTTCACTTTGAACTTGAAAAACATCCACTCTGCACAGAAGCAAGTAGCCACAGTTAAATGCAACAAAAACAAACAACAGAGTTCAGAGCCAAAATCATAGGCATTTAGAGCTGTGGGGACTTTTTAGAAGGTGCATAATGCATTTACCCTCAGGGCATTTTTATACATTTATTGCATAATTTTGTCATGTTTTCCTGTTCTAAGTCTAAATGTCCTCTTTAACATCATTTAATAGGAAAAGATCTTGAAGGGTACCCATGCCAGGGGCCACGATGCCTTCATGTGACTCTGGACAAGGCAGGACCAGTGCAGCCAGAAGGCCTGGAAAGGAGGCCATGAAGTGGAGCCAGGGTCTCTTTTCCATGGAGGGGCCAGGCTTTTCATCCTGAGGTTTTCAAAAGGTCCTCACCCTTTCAGGCATTAATTGTGAGTGCAAACCTCACAGAGATCATTTCCCTAGGAGTTGCTGATTTCCTTTTCTCAATTGTCAGCAACATATTGACTCTCCTGGGACTTCGAATGAGAGTTATTCTGAATTAATAAATGCCAGCCCATTTATGTCCACATGTCCGATGTCTTTGAAAAGAAATCATCGCAAAAACATAACACATGTTTTCACCTTATTCAGCTGAACGGACCATTTTGTTTTGGGGGTATGGGGAGAGAGCCCAGCACCACCAGCGGCTAACGCCCTGGGAGCGGGCACACTTGGGCTCACAAGAGTTCTTGGTATTGGCCAGGTTGCCTCCTCACCGAAGTGCAAAGGAGAATGTGGGTCCGCGGGCCTGGAGGCAGTTGAATGAGGCCGCTTTCTTCAAAATTAATGAGCTATGAGCAGAAGCAGTCTTTTCCCACAATGCACAATGCTTTCCTAAATGCTAGAAAAACTCTACCTTTTTCTTCCTCTGCCACCATCCTTGTCCTTTGACTTTCCAGTGGTGTCCCAGATGCTGTCTATTGTTAATGCATCTCTAGCACAGAGCAGTTCTTCGGCCAACCCTTCTACCTCAGTGATATTGATGTTGCTAAAATATGCAGGAGATGCATCCCTCGCTGCCTTCAGGTTTTAGCCAAAGCCCACCTTCTGAGCTGAGTGCACTTTTGCCAACATAATAGGACACTACAGTTCCTCTGTAGCTTCCTTGATATCTTACTGTTTCACTGAATTCCAAGCAGAGAAAATATTTGAAAATTAGAGCTTTAGTATTCTGAGTCTGAAAGTCTTGGTGAGTGCTTGCCAGTCATTAAGTTGTTGTCTGTTGGCCACAAATCTAACTCTCCAGGGCTGGGCTGGGACTTTGCAGACCTCACCCTCCCGACCCCCCTCTTCCCCCGCCCCCAAACTGACACCCAATTAGGTTCTGTCACGAGGGGGCGCTCAATAGAAACTATGAGGCTGCAGGAGGAAGGGACTTTCTCTGCCTGCCTTCTACCAGCTTGTAGGTTCCTGTGAAGGTCACTCCAATAACGATTCCCCAATAACTGGTGGCGACAGTTTCTCCTAGGAGGCAGCTGGATCCTATTTGATCCTGTTTGTAGTTTTCCCACCACTTAATAAAGCCAGAGTCACCATACTCCTTTGAGGGACTGTAGCACCAGCTACCCAGTGCCTTCCGCTAGAGATCTGAGCTCCAGGCACGCCAGACCTCAGTCCAAGCTCGGACACCCCAGCATCCTCCAGTCAGTGCCCTCTCCTCAGGGCTCTGGGTCCGGGGTCTAAATCTCATCTTTCTCGTCAGCTCAGAAACACCCGCATCTGTGGAAGCAGCTTGCCCTCTTGTGTCTAAGAAAACTAGCCTTCCGTTGCTGGAGAACTTTCTCATGAAATGTTTCATGAAATGAAATTCTTTTTTTTTTTTTAAAGCTTGTTTGTTTGTTTGTTTGTTTTGAGAGAGAGAGACCGTGCACACAAACAGGGGAGGGGCAGAGAGAGAGAGAGGAAGAGAGAGAATCCCAGGCATGCTCTGCCCCACCAGCAATCAGCCTGACATGGGATCCGGATCTCACGAACTGTGAGACCATGGCCTGAGCTGAAACCAAGGGTCAGACACCCAACTGGCTGACTCACCCAGGTGCCCCATGAAGTGAAATTCTTTTTTAAAAAATNAATTCTTTAATAGCATTTTCTTTTCTGAGTAATGTCCTGGACCATAAGTTGAACCACTGAGGTAAGAATGATGGTAGAAAAAAAATAAATAACTCTGGGCCCTTTCCTTGCTCAGGGGGAGCCATACATCTTGTCTGAAGTAGATTTGTTTGCTGTCCTCCGGCAAATGCCTGGCTCGGTAGTGACCATTGGATACAGTGGCACAGGTACAATGCAATCATGAAAGGTCTCTTTCTCAGCACATTGGCTCACACTTTGCAAACAGCTGGTAAAAATTGAGAGCTTAGAGAAGATTAGATTTCTTCCCAGGCACTAAACCTTCTTCTTTTTTTTTAAATGCATGCCTGTAGCATTAGGATATGCAGGAGGAGTCAACACATCCTTTTTTTCTTAGTGCTTCAAATCAGAGGCACGTGCTCCACTGATGAGGAAACTGGCAAGCAACAAGACCTATTTCATCAGACTTGTACAACTGCCCAAAAGATTGAGTACTTTGAAGTCCATTTATCTGAGAATTCCACATGTTGTCCAACAACTCCGTGTCTGATGATTCCTGTCTTGATTCACTTTGAAATGGGCAAGTCAACCTTCAGAAAATATATCATTCAGTCAGACGTATTTGATCATTGAAATCTCGTGCCTTTGGCTGGCCACCGAGACAATCTTTCCCTGAACCCCTTTTCTTCCTCTGCAGCGTCTTCTTCAGAGCAGAGCAGTGGTCAATGGCTCTAACAATAAAAATCTGAGCCTGCTAAGAATTTGATGAGCTGTCCTTTCTGAGCTCTGATGTTCTGTATGCTGATGCCCTTTCTTGGTTAAGTCCGCTTTTGAGCAGAGCCTGAGACAAGAGCTTTGCTTCAGGCAGATTCTTTGGAGGTAAGGGAGGAGGAAAGGCGAGTGCGAGTGGGGACTGTCTGTCAGGACCTGCAGGAAACATCCTGAAGCCTCTTAGAGCCATCGAGCCTCCTGTTGCATTGCTCATGGAGCATTCCTCCTCTGGCTTCTGTGGCCCATGGGTTGTAGGCTACGCAGGGCTCTCCACTGCCTTGTACTCTGGGCCATGAGGAGAGTGGGCTAGTGTGGGAACACGGAAGGGTGTAGCACAAGCTGGAGGGGCTGCCACACTTCACACAGAACTGTTCCCTACAGCTCGGCTCCAATTAGAGTGGATGGATGGGATGGACACGGTCCCCAGAGGTGAGCAGCTGGCTTTGCAGCCAGACCACCTCTGACCGGACCTTTAGCTCCATCACTAAAGGTGATTAGCCATGAAATCTTGCTCAAAAAACCAAACATCAATTTTTTTCATGAGATATTATCATTCTAATAGGAATACTAGTACTCTACCTCACGGAGTATTGTGCTCAGTAAAAGTCCGTTATGGTTATCCAGCCGCAGTCTCCTAGTCCAAATTGTGTCCAGAGCTCAAGCACAGTGTTTCTCTGCTTCCATATTTCTCCAGGAAAATGTGGAGCCCTGTGTCAGCATATAAAGCACACATTCTATCTCCTGCCACACACATCAGGGTCTTGCAGCTTAGTGCCCCTCTGCGAACTCCCACATGGACTCCCTTTTCCTTTGGTATCCCTCTGCTTCTCTGCCTTTCTGACCTGTCCATCCTCTGGGTGCAGAGGGGCTGCAGATCGCAAGCCCTCACTGTGCCCTCCTGTGGCACCCTGTGGGGTGGCTGGAACCCTATGGGGCTGGTGTCATATTGTGTTTTCTTTAAAAGAAAAAAATTCACTGCAGCTTGCTGTATTTTCTTGTAAGACATAAACATTTTAATACTGCCAGTACTTAGATTAATGTTGACACTTTGACCCTCTAATACGGATAAGCTGAAGTGGTTTGGCTAATATCAGTGTTCAGGGGCCTAAACTTTCTAAATTGACCACAACCACTGTAGAACTTATTTACTGCCGGAAAAAAAAAATGTCTTATCTTCTGGCAAAAAGGTATGCTTTTCTTTCTTAGATAATAAGAATTATGTAAAAATTAAGCTGTTCTGTTGTGGTGGTTGTTTGTTTGTTTGTTTTACCTTGGCTGCCAGGATGCTCTGAGCTAAATTGTATGTTTCTTTATAATGATTATACTTCATTACTATTTTCTGATATATCCATTTTCCCCCTGAATATTTAATTCTTCTTTTAATTTCCTAATATATAGTGGGTTTTTTTTTTAAATTATAAGCTTACTCAAATCCTCTTAAAAGCAGTGTATAAGTGGAGAATAGTACATGAATTATTGGATGTGTCATTGGTCCATGATAATATATTTACTGTTGGTTGTTTGGTCTTTTGAGTGTAGTACCTTTCAAAGCTAGAATTTCTAAAGCCTGTTACACAAAATGTTGGTGATCTCCATTTTATTAAATTGTTCAGTAATTCAGAAGACATGATGTTTTAGTTAGGATGTTTTTGATTACAGGTTACAGAAAATCTCATTTAATGCACAGACTTGGAGTCCCTGGGTGGCTCAGTTGGTCTGACTTTGGCTCAAGTCATGATCTCACAATTCATAAATTCAAGCCCCACTTCAGACTCAGTGGTGACAACTCAAAATCTGGAGCCTGCTTTGGATTCTGTGTCTTCCCCTCTCTCTACCCCTCCCTGACTTGTGCTCACTTGCTCTCTCTCTCTTTCTCAAAACAAACAAACAAACATTTAAAAAATTATTTTAAAAAATAATGCACAGACTTGAACATCAGAGGAGATTCACTGGGATTTGTCACCCAAGTGCCTGATGAGCCCCAGGAGTGGTTTGATCAGGACTCTGCTTCTGGCTCTATCTCTCTTAGTTTTTCGTAGCTGAGCTCTCCTCAGTGTTGGCTTTTTCTTGAGACTGACTTCCCCCTGGAAGGGTGAGTGCTGCCATCTCCCTCAGATGAAGACCCTGTGCTTCACTCTGCTTGGGCCACACTGTGGGAGCCCATCCCTGTACCAGATGCCGCAGCCAGGGGGATGGGAACCTGAGTTGGACTCATCAGGTGCTGACCGCCTCTGTGACTCCACACAGTCCCTACGTGCCGCACAACCACCAGGTGCCACACAGTCCACTGTTGGCTGGGGGGCAGGGGTGGCGGGCGGGCGGTGAGTTGAAGTGCCATCTCCATCTAATAGGGCAAATGAAAAGAGAACATGGAAGGAATTTGACCCATCATGAGGAGACCTACTATAAAACTGTGTGTACTTGCATTTATTTGCCACAGACAGTGCCAGACTGTGCCTTGATGAGCCTTGTAAGTTCTCTCAAAACACTTTTTTGTTGGCCTCCAGAAAGAATTTGCCTTGTGATGCCTCTTGAATGGGGCAAGTGGAAAGCTTCCTGCGGCTATATTCCTTATCTGTCACATTTTCTCCACCAGACATTTGCAGTTTTTTAGAGCCCATCAACCAATAGGCAGCTGATCTGAGATTTGAGTTTAGTGCATCAGAGAAGAAGTGGGCTCCCCTGCCCAGGAAGCACACTTGTGCTTGGCTCAGTGTTTCCACTAAATGCTTTACACCAGAAAAATCCTTAAAGGAAATAAATATACTTCTGCAAAGAGTGCTCAAAAAAAGGGTGCTCTAGATATTACTTTTCCTATTACTTAACCAAGGAATATTCCAATTCTTTTAAGAAAATAACCCCTTGCAGCCACTCTGGAAAACAGTATCGAGCTTCCTCAGAAAGTTAAAAATAGAACTACTCTACGACCCAGCAATTGCACTACTAGGTATTTATCCAAGGGATACAGGTGTGCTGTTTCAAAGGGGCACGTGTACCCCAATGTTTATAGCAGCACTATCAACAATAGCTAAAGTATGGAAAGAGCCCACATGTCCATCGACAGATGAATGGATAAAGAAGATTTGGTATATGTATATAATGGAGTATTACTTGGCAATCAGAAAGAATGAAATCTTGCCATTTGCATCTACATGGGTGGAACTAGAGTGTATTATGCTAAGCGAAATTAGTCAGAGAAAGACAAATATCATAAGACTTCACTCATACATGGAATTTAAGATACAAAACAGATGAACATAAGGGAAAGGAAGCAAAAATAATATAAAAACATTGAGGGGACAAACATAAGAGACAAACATGTTTTATTTATTTCTAGGAGAGAGAGACAGTGTGAGCAGGGGAGGGTCAGAGAGAGAGAGAGGGAGATACAGACTCTGAAATAGGCTCCAGGCTCTGAGCCGGCAGTCAGCACAGAGCCCGACGCGGGGCTCGAACCCGCGAACCGCGAGATCATGACCTAAGCGAAAGTCGGACGCTTAACCGACTAAGCCACCCAGGCGCCCCAAGAGATTCTTAAATATAGAGAGCAAACTGAGGGTTTTGGGTGGGGGGATGGGCTAAATGCATAAGGGGCATTAAGGAAGACACTTGCTGGGATGAACACTGGGTGTTATACATAGGGGATAAATCACTGGAATCTACTCCTGAAATCATTATTGCACTATATGCTAACTTAGATGTAAATTAAAAAAGAAAAAAAAAAGAGAAAAGAACCCTTTTCTTAAATAAACTTCAAAACAAATTGGGGGGGTGGGGTGCCTGGGTGGCTCAGTCAGTTCAGTCTCCAACTCTTGGTTTCAGCTCAGGTCATGATCTCATGGTTTCATGAGTTCAAGCCCTGTGTCAAGGAGATTCTCTCTCTCTGCCCTTCCGTGACTCATGCTGTCTCTGCCTTAAAATAAATAAATAAACTTAAAAAAAAAAAGAACCCTTTTCTTTCCCAGTTCCTATACTTTCCTATATCTAGTTATAATTTATGTCTGTAGGAAGCATTTACTTAATTTATTTATTTTGAGAGAGAGGCATGACCTAGGAGGGGCAGAGAGAGAAGGAGAGAGAGAATCCCAAGTAGGCTACATGGCATCAGCACATAGCCCGACGTGGGGCTCAATCCCACAAACTGTGTCAGGCTCATGACCTGAGCCTAAGTCAAGAGTCAGAGGCTCAACCGACTGAGCCATCCAGGTGCCCTGCAGGAAGCATTTAGTAGAGGCCTCTCAGAACAGATGGAAAAGAAGCCCTTAAGTGCATCTGCACATATGAGTGTATGCACATACACCCGACCACACAGAGACTGCTTTCATTACCTCTGGCACAGTTTTCACTGATGGATTAATCCTAGGACAATGGCCTCTGTCAGATGCTTTTACTTAGAGGAGCACTGTGGCTTTCAGGTTCCTTTGCAGAGCTGTGGCTTGGCCTTATGCCACAGCCTAGGCAGCGTTGGGCTTGTGAGTAAAATGACCCAGGGTGGAAGAATGGGTATATTGGCTGGACAAGGATGGAACATGCCTCAAGGAGACAATCTTTGCCATTTCTTCTTTTTTAATGTGTGTTTATTTTTGCGAGAGAGAGAGAGGGAGAGTGCATGAGTGGGAGGGGGGGCAGAGAGAGAGAGTGAGACACAGCAGCCAAAGCAGGCTCCAAACTGTCAGCACAGAGCCCAACGTGGGGCTTGAATTCACAAACTGCAAGATCATGATCTGAGTCAAAGTCAGATGCTTACCTGACTGAGGCACCCAGGCACCCTGAGTAATCTTTGCCATTTCTGACCCCCGACTCAGATGTCCCGAGAGCCTGTCCTCTGCTGAGAGAGGCCAGGGTGCCTGCAACTCACCAGGGCTTGGAGTGAAGTACAAACTTTGGTGGCTTTGTCCTCAGTGAGGAAAACCAGGCCAAGGTTCACTGAGGCTCTCTTTATAACAGGAAAGATGCTGTGTATTCCAGGTGTTGTTGCCATCATTTTGGTAATTACTGTCAAGTGCTTAACACCTCCCCCTGCTTCCTTCACTTCTACCTAAAAAAGCAGGAATGAAGAAATCATAGGGGCCATTTGTTGAGTCCACTGTGTCTTTGGTGATGGTATAAGACAGCCTAGTCAACCAGGACTGACTCTTGCCCTGGGAAACGTCGGCCCACGCCAACGGGTGTGAATCCCCACCCAAATGGAGCCAGGGGTGGAGGTGTGTGCAGGTGGCCATAGGGGTGCCAAGGAGGACAGAGGGAAGATAGGTCAGGGCTGGGGAACCAGACCAGCTAGAGGTGGCTAACCATTCAAACTACAAGGTTCCAAGGATTGTGGGTAGCTCTGGATGGACCTGCCAGGCACATGAACTGAGTCTCTGTGGAAGCTTCTGGTTCTTGGAGCTCAGCCTACAGATGAGGGCCTGGAGGCAGAAGCCCCATCATGTGAATGTTGTAAAGACTGGGATTTCTAGAAAGCCCCTCAGGTAGGATCTAGGAGAACAAGTTCAAACTTATTAACACAATCTGGTCTTTAGCAAAAAGTCTGGAAGATAACTCAAGGGCTACGGAAGACATCCCCAGCTCCACCTGCCAGGGCATTAAACTGGGAATGTGGGAATACTGGTCCCTGGACCCTGGCTGGGCCCAGCGTCCTCCAGAATTGCTTTCACTTAATTGCAGTCTCAAGGTCAGGCCATCACCCTGATGTTGATGAGGACGTTCACTATGTGACATAGTCTTTGCTTTATGGGCGCCCTCAGGAGAAATGTGACCTACTTGAAGAGCAGGAAACTGGCACTTCTCAGCATGAGACTTATTTTTATCTTAAGGACACTGTGAACCAAGGAAGCTTCTCTCAGTGCTGGAAGTTTCTTAAAGCCAGGTGGGAGTATTAAACCTATTTATAGGGCTCTAAAGTATGCGTTTTCATGTTTACTAATTCCTGGCTCCCTTCTATACCTTTATCCTTGCTTCATTCCTTCCTTTTTACCTGCTTTTTGCTTACGTTGCCCTCTTGCATTTTATGCATCCTTTTATTCCCTTTGCAGGGGTGTGCTAGAACCTTTGCGGTTGTTAAACACTCTATTCAGGAATTTTATGAGCCCTTGTTAAAACAGCTGAGAGCTTGAAATCAGCCATGGTGGGAGTATTTACACCACGGACATAGGAAGACACTACAAAATCGGTTTTTTTCTTACAGAAAACTAGTTTACCAACATATCACTGTCTCTATCTTATCTAGAAAAGATAGAGTCTTAATAAATATGTTTTAAAAAGTATTATGAAATATCTATTTTATTTAAGTATTGTGTGTGTGTGTGTGTGTGTGTGTGTGTTTTAAGTAAACTCTACCCCTAATGTGGGCTGGGACTCACAACCTCAAGATCAACTGTGCTCTATGATCTGAGCCAGCCAGGCATCCATTATATGTTTTTATTTTTATTTTTTGGAGTTTTTATTTTATTTATTGTGAAGAGAGAGAGAGTACATGCGCACATGCATGCACACACACACACATGCACGCGCGCGCAAACACACAAACACGGGCGCACTCAGTGGGGCAGAGAGAGAGAAGAGAGAGAATTCCAAGGGGGCTCCACTCTGTCATGCTGTCAGCACAGAGCCTGATGACAGCGCAGAGCCCAACGCAGGAATCAGACTCAACAATTTGAGATCATGACCTGAGCCGAAATCAACAGTCGGCCGCTTAACTAACCAGGGCCACCCAGGTGCCTGCCCCTCTCCCCCATTATGTGTGTTTTTAAACCTTAAGAACAGTGGCCCTGTTTTGGTCCAAAAATATTTCAAAGATAAATAAATTTATGAGATTGCTTTTTATTGATGGCAAGGGAAAAATGGGATTCATCCAAAATGTGCCTTTTAGTCATCTTGCCTATCATGCAGCTGTTCTGAAAAGGAAGATCTTTATGTATGTGGATGTGGTGAAAGCTGTTTACATTTCTGTTTATCACATTTTAAGTTCTACCCTGGTAGAGCTAAGATTTTGGTAAATCTAGCACTATTAGAAGCAAGTTGATATCCCATTCAATGTGTGATGGTTGCTAAGGGACCATTCAATGCAAATTAGAAGTAATAATAGCTCCAGTTTAAAAGGGCAGAGAATTAGGACAGGGAAGGGAAAATGACTCCCTACAGAAGACGAGAGTTTTGCGGTGACAAATGTGGATGCCTGCCACACAACTCTTTCTGCTCTGTCCTGCGACAGACAGCCAAGGAGGAATGGGGACAGCACAGGGACAAGGAGAGCTATAGTCACTCCTGGCAGGGGCTTCCCTTGGAATAAGCGCAAATAGCTACAGAAAGCATGTTTTTTATCCAGAGTTGGCAGCTCAGCAATTGCAAACTTCAGCAAGAGTACGAAAGAGAAGAGGGAAAAAAAAATCTCTGGCAGTAAAATTGTAACTCCTGGGCCACAAACAACCACACCAAAGGCTCCTGGAAAGTGCCCTAAACCTGAAGATCCCCCAAAGGCATTGCAACGAGCAGGTTCTTTGACCGTGGAAGAGCTAACAATGACTGCGCATTTACTGCCAGGCGCAGGACTGCACTAAAAAACACTTTCCTCGTATTAACCCATCCAGTGCCCACAATGGACAAAGAAACTGATGCATAGATGGATGAAGTCCCTACCTGAGATGCTCAGTGAATAAAAGGAGGATCCTGGATTTGAGTCTGTGCTCTCCACTGCCCAGATCAAACAAAGAAGGATGTAGATGGTGATGGTCTGAAATGCAGTGCACAGGGCATGGTGAAGAGTGAGGACTTGAGGAGCCTGGGAACAGTGAAAGAGAGAGGCCAATGGCAGATTGAGGGGTAGGGCTGAGATGCCACAGTTCAGGCCATCCACAGCCTGAACCAGATGAGGACAAAACCAACCTCCCAAACCTAGACAACCTGCTATCCCCTGGCCAAATCACACCATGTCCTGAGGCCATCTCTGAGCCCTCATCCTGTTAAAGACAGCCATTGGTTGCCATAGGCTTTGGGGCAGTTAGTGAAAGGGCCAGCCCAGACTTGCTTTCTTCTCTTTAATAGTTCAATGTTGAGAGAGAAAGCCCAGGCAGTTTCTAGAGGGGACCATGCTGAGCTGCATGTCAGGAGTAGTGACCTGTTATTCACAGGGTGGACTGTCATCACACAGGGGACCCTACTGGGCAGGGTATTGGGACAGAGATTCAAAGCTCCTGAGATTGTCAGGAGCAAACCCCAAACTGAGCTAAACCTTAAGGGAGAAAAAGGGAGAAAGTCTCTGTGTAATTGGAACAGAGTGAGCACCACAGCTGGTTGGATGAGCACAGCCTTGCTTCTTCCTCCTGAACTCAATCTATTTATCTCTGAAGACCACTACCACTTATCAAAGAGCATCAGACACCATGCTCTTACTGATGCCTGCAGGCCAGGTCCAAGGACCCAGAGGGGGTCACAGGACCAGTCAGGAGGGTCCTTAGCTTCACAAAGGATGGAACTCAAACATGAGCCAGCAGGAAGTAAGAGCAGAGTTTGTTGAAGATATAGAGCAGATACAGATAGGGCTTCAGGGAGGCTCAGAAAGGACAGGAATATGAGTCTTGTCTCTATTCAGTGTCTGGGGTTTTTACTGAAGATGGCACCTGGTGTGTGTGTCTTCTCAGGCATCCAGGAACTGGTTAGAACAAAGACAGGAGCCCACGTGTTATTCCTCGGAGCCGGGGGGCCTTGGCGTGGAGATGTCTAACTCCAATGGTCTGGAATATTCCTATGATAACTTTGTCTGGTCATCCTCACCTGGTCCTTCCTTAGATGTTATCCATTCTAGAGAAATCATTAACTACTCTCCCACTTCCAAGGAGTGAACACAGTATTTACATTATAGGGCTTGTGTAAAGTGGAATGGGGTGCAGGTTCTAGCAAGAATAGTAGCAGGAAAAGGAGCAAAAAAGCAGATTTCTATGGAGTCTGTCAGTTTCTCTGCATCATTACTAGCTGATAAAAATCTTTGTGGATTACTGGTCAAGTAATTATAGATGAAAACACCAGGGGCTAGACCTTGTTTTGTTTGAGGAGCTCTTGCGGCTCGTTTTTGACTGAGCCCTGACTTCTGCCGGGTGACTTTGGTGTTTCCAGACCCAATGGCACTGAAGATAAGCTCTGGCTCTCTAGGAAGTGAGCTGGAGGTCAGTAGCCTCTCCTCCAAACCACCTCCTCCTGCGGGACTCATGTCTTCACAGAACAGTGTTCTCTCTTTATTTTTGTAACTTACTTATTTTAAAGAATTTTTAAAAAAGAGAACTTTTTATTTTTTTTTTAATGTACAGAAATTCGACAGCGTCCACTTAGCCCAGATTGGTGGCCAGTTCTTTCTGTCTTTTCCGACTTGGCAATGAGAGCCACTGACTTTGGACCCAGGACGTTGTCTCTCCAGTGGCGGTAGATTTTATCATATCTGTCATTGTAATTGGTCCTGATGGCTGCCACGGGCTTAGCCACAGCTCCTTTGTCTTCCAAGTTAACCTGTGTGACAGTGGTGAAGATCTACTTGTGGGCCAGATGCCCCAGCCTGGCCTTCCTCTTGATGATGCCATAGGGAACCACCACTTTTTTTTTTTTAATGTTCATTTATTTATTTTTGAGAGAGAGAGGATCAGCAGGGGAGGGGCAGAGAGAGAGGAGGACAGAGGATCCAAAGTGGGCTCTGTGCTGACAGTGGTGAGCCCAATGCGGGACTCAAACTTATGGTTTATGAGCTCATGACCTGAGCCAAAGTCAGATGCTTAACTGACTGAGCTACCAAGGTGCCCCAAGGGAACCTCCATCTTATGACACAGGTCAGGCAGGAAGACAACTAGTTCAATGGGATCCATATCATGTACAATCACTACCAGCTGAGCCTTCTTATTTTCCACTAAGGTGGTGACAGTATTAACCCCAGCTTGAAGGACAGGCGGCCTCTTAGTGGGGACATCCCCTTTGCTGCCAGCTTTCTTCTTAGCCCGGGCCGACAGTCTCCACTTCTTCTCTTGCTTTGTCTCTGGTCTGTGTGTGGGGACCAGCTTAAGCAGGTGAGTAGCTGTTTGGTGGTCCAAAGCCTGGGTGAACTGGTTCATTGTGGGAGGCCCTTTTAGACATTTATAGAGAACAGTCCTTTGCTGCTGCAGCCAGATGTAGCAGGGCCATTTGACAAAGCAGGTGAGGCCCTTTTGGGCTGGATGTCCTGTTGGATGCCAGAATTCTTAGGCCTTCTCTCAAACAGAGAGTGACCAGCTTCTTGGCCCTCTGCTTCTTCACAACAGTAGGTGCTGGGGCCACCTTCTTCCCCTTGGCCTTCTTTCCTTTCAGCATCTTGGATGGCTAGAGGAGAGAGAAAGAAAGAAAATTGTGGGTAATATCAAGATTTTATTTTAATTAATTTATTTTTAATTTTTTTAATGCTTATTTTTGAGAAAGAGAGTGACAGAACATGAGCAGGGGAGAGGCAGAGAGAGAGGGAGGCACAGAAACCAAAGCAGGCTCCAGGCTCTGAGCTGTCAGCACGGAGCCTGACATGGGGCTCGAACCCACAAACAGTGAGATCATGATCTGAGCTGAAGTCTGACACTTAAATGACTGAGCCACCTAGGTCCCCCTTCTTTCTTTGTTAAAAAAAATTTTTTTAAGTTTATTTATTTTAAGAGAGAGAAAGAGAGCATGCAACCAGGGAAGGGGCAAAGAGAGGGAGAGAATCCCAAGCAGGATCCATGCTATCCACACAGAACCCAATGCAGGGCTCAATCCCACAAACTGTGAGATCATAACCTGAGCCAAAATCAAGACTTGACTGCTTAACTGACTGAGCCACCCAGGTGCCCTAAGATTTTATTTTTAAGTAACCTCTACACCCAACATGGGACTGAAACTTACAACCCTGAACTTAAGAGTCTCATGCACTGACTGAGCCAGCCAGGTGACTCTCTCTTTTTTAAAAAAGTTTTAGGGGATATAATGTGTATACCATAAAATTCACCTGTTTAAAGTGTCCAATTCAATGGTTTTCAGTATGTTTAAAGAGTTGCACATATGACACAATCCAATTTTAGGACATTTCCATCACCCAAAAAGAAATCTCTTGTCCATTTGTATTCACACGCCATTCTTACCCCCAGGCCAAGGCAGCCACTGATCTACTTTCTGTCTGAATGGTTTTATATGCTGATGGTAGGCTATGTTGTGCAAACACAGCATCTGCCCCACACCTGAGGTGAGACAGAACAGACAAGCTGACTACTTTTGTATGAGCCAATATTCAGGCCCACGAACTAAAAAATTTGGCCAAGTTAATGTGTTAAAAAAATGCAATTACCTATTGCTTAACACTTTAGAATATATTTTGTGAAAGACCAGTTCAGAATCATTGGCTGACTTGAAGGTCCAAGCTGGTAGATTGCTAGCTGATGGTAGAGGTGCTCTTGAAGTAGGGCAAGTGTCTAGATTTTCTGGTTTGTTTTCCATTTTCTTTTCCCCTGAAATTCCACATCACTAATGTAAGTGGACCCTTGGGTTCTCCTCAGAATACGCGCTGCTCTTAAAAGCAGCCTTCATGAGGAAGTTGGTCCTGTGTTAGACTCAGAATGTCACACACGCATTTGAATCTTGCCTGTTGTGTTAGATGGCTGAGTGTGGATGGCTCCCGCTCCTTTCTCTGGTAGACCCTTTGCGCCTGTGGATTTTCCTCCACTGGACTATCTGGATTCACCCTTGTTGTAATTTCTTGCATTTACAAAGACACTCTCTTTTATGTGGTTTCCCTTTCGGATACTGCCCATCATCCCTGATTCCCTTTTCAGAAACTTCTATGATGGAAGCTGCCCCTACCTTGTCTTTGGTTCTCTCTAGAGTTCACTCTGGGCAAGACTGTACGCGCCACTCCATCAAAACCACCCACAGTGTTGCTGCCAGTGACCTCCATGTGGCCAACCCAATAGCTGACCCTCAGCCTCTTGTAGTTTATCAGTTGCATTTACATATTAACTATTCTTACCTTCTCGAGACCTTTCTTTTCCTGGCCTCTAGAGTAGCAGTGTCTTTTCTTTTTTTTTTTTTTTTTGAGGGAGAGA
>NW_027528357.1:3732677-3839200 GCF_008692635.1 Crocuta crocuta
TTTTTTTTTTTTTGAGAGAGAGAGATAGAGCAGGGGAGAGAGGCGGAGGAGGAGGAGAGAAAGAGAGAAAAAGAGAAGGAGAGAGAATCTTTTTTTTTTTTTTTACAAACAGTTTATTGTCAAATTAGTTTCCACATAACACCCAGTGCTCATCCCCACAAGTGCCCTCCTCCATGCCCATCCCCCCTCCCCCCCACATCCATCAGTCCTCAGTTTTTGTCAGCATTCAAGAGTCTCTCATGGTTTGCCTCTAGGAGAGAGAATCTTAAGCAGGCTCCATCACAGGGCTCTATCCCACCCACCACCCTGGGATCATGACGTGAGTCAACATCAAGAGTCAGATCCTCAACCAACTGAGCCACCCAGGTACCCCTAGAGCAGCACTGTCTTGCCCTTCTGTCTCACCACTATTATTATTCAGGCTGTCATGCTGGCTACTGCTTATCATCTCTCTAACATGTCTAAATGTTGGGGAGCCCCACATCTCGCTTCTCCACCTTGTCTCTCCTCTGCCTGCTACACCCTCCATGTGATTTCATACAGGCTCCTGGGTACATTAAATACTATCTCTGCTGACTTCCAGATTTTTATCTCCGACCCATCCCATCCTAAAACTATGGGAGTTCAAGAGAATTGTTAATGCAGATGCTGGAGATGAGGGTCAGAGTTAAAAAGGGAGATCTGGTAATAGAAGCAGAGGTCAGAGTGATGCAGCATGAGCTAAGGGATAAAGGTAACTTCTAGAAACTGAAAGGATAATGAAACAAATTCACCCCTATAACCTCCAGAGGGAACAGAGTTCTGCCAATACCTTGATTTTAGCTCCGTAAGAGTTATATCAAAATTCTGACTTCCAGAACTGAAAGATAGGAAATCTGTGTTGTTTTAAGTCATTGAGTTTGCGATATTTTGCTAACATCAGCAATAGGAAGTTAATCCAGGGATAAAGCTGGCATTAGGATGCCCATCTCCTGACCCCTGTGCTGATGGCCTTCCTTCCATAGCTCTGACCTGCTGATGAAGCACAGTGATTCCTTGAGCAGGTTGAAAAACCCCAGGGCCTGGCATGAGCCCTGTGCTGTTACAGAGGTGTGGTAGGCGATAGAAGGTGGAAAGCCTCTTTCCAAAAGGTAGGGCTAGCTCAGGTGTGATTCAGACAAGGACAATTGCCAGAGTTTTGAGAACTAGGATCCAGGGTGGTCAGTGCTAAGAGTAAGGGAGGCCACTTACTGCTCCTTGCTAAAGAGCTAATGGGATCTTGGACTTGGGATCAGGAGGCCCACTGGAGTGGGGCAGTGGGACCTCAGCCACTGAACAGTACTCCTCGCTTGGAACCAGAGCAAAGACAAGTGGCGCGCATGGGTGGGGAGGGCTGGACCTTCAGGCATGCCTGAGAGCCCCATGGCGGTCACTGGTGTTAAAGGCATCAAGCAAATGATTTGGGGAATGAAGTGCTGAGCCGAGGCCACTCACTTGGGGCTGGGGTGGGCAGACCCAAGTCACTTCCCTCTCCAAATGCAACCACTTTAAGAACAGGGGTGGGGTTGGTAGGTTTGGAGGGAAAGGACATCAATGAAGGCAGCTTCTGGAAGCTGAAGAAGATGGGAGCAGTTGAGATGATATGGAGGCTAAGGTTTCCCGCCGTTCTTGTAGATGATTTAATAGAGTCATAGCAATTTAGAGGTCATGCAAAACCCTACTAGCACTGCACTACAGCTGGTAAATATGAGGTTACATTTCCTTTGAAATACCCAAATTCTAATAGCTCAGTGGCTTTTAATCTTGGTTGGATACTGGAATGAACTGGGGAGTCTGAAAAATTCCAGGGCCTGATACACCCCCAACAGGGATCCTGTCCCTGGCTTCACATGTGGGGAGTCAGCCTGGGCACTAGGATTTGAGGAAGCTCTTGAGGGCCACTGTGAGTGCAAGCTCCTTCAGGCTGCTGTACGTAAATTGGATCTCTTCAAGTATCCCACAGCTGTACCCAAGGAGTCCTCAGGTATATGCTCACTTGGGCTTGAGGCAGGACCCCCATGGGCGCTGGCACAGCCTCCTGGCCATGGTGCCGTACCACTGCCTCCCCTTCTGGAGATCTCTGGCCTCAAGAGAGGCTGCTCTCCCTAAAGTTACAGGCTCAAAGTATAACACAGTCCCTCTTGTGAGTCCCCACAGAGCAGCTGAGGCGGGACAGTGCACCCCAGGCCTTCCTGAGGCTCCAGATAGTGAAGTGTAAGCACGCCAGAGAGCCGCTGACAAGCTCTATGGGGCCCACAGAGCCAGGCCTGTCCTCGGACCCTCACAGCACCACTCGATGCCAGGCGTGCTCTGGACGTCATCACCACTCAGAGAGCAGACCTCACTGCCCCAGGTGGCTGCCCTCTTCTCTCACTCAGTAGTAAGGCCTGGTCTGAGCCTCACTTCCAGCCCCAGGATGACTGACAGTGAGAAGGTCCATTCTCGAAAGGGGAAAACTGCCCTCCCCCTTATGGCCTCCCAAAACATTAGAATACAAATGTACAACGTTCACACTTCCAGGGGAACTATCTGAGTAGCCTTTGGCCTGTCGAACAGCCTCTTCCAGTGGCGAGTGGAGGGCAGAATCTGAACCCTCTCTGTGGACCCCAGAAAACAACCACCCAAGTATCCCAGACAATGATAGGGGTTCATGGCCGCGGTCCATCCAGACAATGACCATGTGTCTCCCAAAGAAACAGTGTTAGAGGGTGGTCAGATTACAGAGTTATAAATACAAGTCAGTGACAAAAATGAATATATAAAATAAGAAAAAACACCACAACCAAATTCAAATTTTAAATGCTAAAAATGCCTTAAGTAGCACAAAATCCAGGAAAATAACCTGACATTTTAATTAACAGCCTGACACACCTTTATGTTTGTCCCTATTCTTTTGACTGCAAACTCCTTGATCACTTACCACATTCTTCAGAAAGAAGAGGAAGAGAATACTTTCTATTTGGCATAATTTCAGATTAGCATAATTTCCTTTAGCATGACTGGTAAAAATTTGCTTCAGGTGGAACCCCAGATTTCATCAGGACAAGTTGTGTCAGATTTATTAAAATGGAATCTGACATGTTGGGATACATAAAACACACACCTCCACAGTGATATAGTCGGCGTTGCTGGTATTTTTCAGGTTTATGTCCCACAAACAGAGATTCTGAAAACATTTACCGAGACAAGGGTATGGCATATTTATAATCATATAAGCCTCATTATCTAGACTGTTCCTGACAAGAGAGAATGTCCAATCTGACTGGGGTTGATGAGGACTGAATCCTCTGTTTATACTTTTATGTGCCTGGTGATTCACGGCATTTCCTGTAGACCAGCCGCTGGCTCTGTGCATTTCAATCTTTGTTTCTCCTCCTTCCCACATGTGTCTGTTGCTGGATGCCCCAAGATGTGCTCAGGTTACAGTACGGCCATGAGTCCTCAACTTTCATGGCCAGGCTGGGGGGGACCCTGCCCTGGGGGTGGTAGCCCTGTTGCTGGAGGAAGGCAGTCAGCAATAACTACCTACATACGCAGACCACATAAATGGATCTGCTCAATCAAACTAAATGTATGCCCAACCTGATTTCCCTTGTTGGGACCCCCAGATGCCATGGCCATTCCACAGTCATCCAGCCTAAAGAAGAGTGTGACATAGGGAGTTTGGAGTAGACATAGGCAGTGGTCTCACTCATTGGTGGTTAAAATATCTTACTTTTAGGCATTTTACAGAAATATGTGATGTTTCCAGGGCCTACTAAGTGAGGCAGAAGTCCAGAGTTGAGGAAGTGGGGCTTGTTTTACATTTGAATAGCCAAAAATTCACTTAGAATGTTTTTCCTGAAAGAGACGCAGCCTCAAACTTCAAGCCTCCACCATTTGGGGGGCAAAGAAACTGCTTAGAATTTTATTTTATTAATTATTTTTAAATGTTTATTTATTTGTTCTGAGAGAGAGAGAACCCAAAGACCCCAACCCATGTACAAGAGGCTCTGTGCAAGAGGAAGAATGGCAGAGAGAGAGAGGTGAGAATCCCAAGCAGGTTCCATGTTTTCAGCACGGAGCCCCACGTGGGGCTTGATCTTATGAACCATGAGATCATGACCCTAGCCGAAATCCAGAGTCCATCATTTAACCAACTGAGTCACCCAGGTGCCCTCTTCTTGAAATTTGAATTTAAAGTTTTCCAGCATCTGTTTATTAACAGGTCATGTTTTCTTTCATCCAGAACTAGCCACTTCCTTTTTTATATCTTCAAGGACACCATGCTGATGTTTTAGTCATTTGGTGTCTGTCACTATATTAGTGTTTTGCAACTGGAATCCACAAATTTTTGATAAGAATTTTTTTTTAATTTTACTGAGTGTGCACACCAGCGGGGGAGAGGGGGAGAAGGGGAGAAACAGAGAACCTCAAGCAGGCCCCACGCTGAGTGTAGAGTCTGATGCAGGGCTCGATCCCATGATCCTGGGATCATGCCCTGAGCCAAACTCAAGAGTTGGATGCTCAGTCAGCCCACGTGCCCCTGATGAAAATTTTAAAATGTTATATTGGGTAAAATGGTACAGGTGCTCTGGAAAAGTTTGGCAGATTTTTAAAAAAATAAAACTAAACATACAATCACCATACAATCTAGCACTCTCCTTCCTAGGCTTTCATCCCAGAGAAATGAAAATTTATGTTCACACAGCAACCTGTACATGAATGTTCCTAGCAACTTTATTTGTAATAGCCACGAAACTGACACCCCCAGATGTCCTTCAGCGGGTAAGTGGCTAAACAAGTTGCTGCGCCCGTACCATGGACACTACTCAGCAATAAGAAGGAACATACCATTGAGACACACTACGCTTTGGATGGATCTTAAAGGAATTCTACTGAGTACACAGGCTGGTCCTGAAAGGTTGCATCCTCTATGACTCCATTTATGTAACATCCTTGAGATGACCAAACAGAGGACAGATTAGTGGTTGCCAGAGGCTTGGGGGTGCCTGTGGCACAGGAGGGAGTGGCGTGTGGTTATAAAAGGGTAGCTCTAGGGATCCTTGTGGTGACAGAACTGGTCCTGATCTTGACTGTGACAGTGGAGACTACACATGTGGTAACATCGCATAGAACTAAATACACACAGGGGCACCTGGGGGGCTCAGGCAGTTAAGCCTCCGACTTTGACTCAGGTCATGATCTCACAGTTTGTGGGTTTGAGTCCCACATCAGGCTCTGTGCTATTAGAGCAGAGTCTGCTTCAGATCCTCTGTCTCCCTCTCTCTCTGCCTCTCCCCTGCTCACATGCACATACTGTTTCTCTTTCTCTCTCTCTCAAAAATAAATAAACATATTTAAACAAAAACCCTAAATACACACAAAAACAAACACAAACGAGTCATTGTATGTTAAGCTAGAGAATTCTGATAAAGATTGGTGCATTGTCATTGATGTCAGTGTCAACATCCTGGCTATGATATCACTATAGTTTTATAAGAAATTACTGCTGTAGAAACTGGGTGACAGATACATGGAATCTCTCTGTATTATTTCTTAGAATTCCATGGGAAGCCACAATTATCTCAAAAGAAGTTTAAATTTAAAAAAAGCTACATGGACATTTTCATGGTAATAAAAGGATGATTTGAGCAACCTCTTTCTAGCCTTGTAACCTATTTCCCCTGAGGGCCATCAGTGCTTTCTTTGGCATAACCGTTTATTGCCAATCACTTTGCACCAGTAACAACCATTAGGCAAGAACAGAGTCAAGGACAAGCCTCCCCAGTGAGCAGGCCAAGTGTCAGCCACATGGTACAAACCAAGGAAGATTTTGTAAAGCAGGACGGCAAAAATTCGTACTGATTCCCAGTGTTGGTTTCATTATTGTAATGCTACTTAAATATATATATATAAGCTCATCTCCAGCTATAAAGCCAAAACAAACTCTAACGGAATGTAATAGAAACTGCAAAAGCAATAAAATTCAAATTAGTGGTATTAATTTAATGCAGTGATTGATGCTGATGTGTTGAAGCCAATTTGCTGATCACAAAATGGAGATTATATTCACACTGCTGCAAAGCTCACCTACCGTCTTCATCAGAGGATGGGGTTTCTTTTCTTACACCTTGAACTTTCTAGGGAGCTAGGGAGCAAGTAGGAAAAGGCCTTAGACCTTTTAGAATAAATGCAGCAAGGACAAGGAGCCCTAGTTCTCTACCTTAATAAGACGCATCTTGCCGAGACAGCCATGACCAGCCTGGTTAGCGAGTGCCCCCACCTCTGCCAACAGGGCAAGGGGGTTGCTTCTGTAGTCTGTCCCCTTATGAAATGACCACATAGAATCCAATTGATCATAATGGAAATGAAGAGTCACGAAAAGCAGGTACAGAAACAAAATATTTTAGCACTTGAGAGGAGAAGGCACAGAGCTTCTGAGAAAATCACCATATGACTATATTACACAATCCATAATGTTCATGGTAATAACTGAGCAATAAATGAAAGGCTGAATGAGGTTGGGAACCTCATGTGTAGGAAGACTGGGCAGTCCCATCTGGACCCTTACATGTTTTTCAGCTCTGGTCCTCAGATGAGCATGCTTCGGCTACCTTCACACCTGCGCGTCTGTGGCTCCCCCTCCCAGCATGGAGGAGGCAGCTGTGTGCACGCATGTGTGCGTGCGCACGTGCGTGTGTGTGTGTGTGGGGGGGGTGCGCTTGTGTGTGGTGTGTGTGCGCATATGTGCTGTCTGTATATGTGTTCTGTGTGTGCATGTGTGTGTGGTGTAGATGTAGGTATGTGTGTGGTGTGTGTGTGGTATTGTATGTATGCGTGGTGTGTGTGTGCATGTGTGTAGTGTTTCTGTGTGGTATGTGTGTGCATGTGTGTGTGGGGTATGTGTGGTGTGTGTGTATGTGTGGTGTATGCATGTGCATGTGTGTGTGGTGTTTATGTGGGGTGTGTGTGTATGTGGTATGTGTGTGGTAAATGTGGGGGGTGTGTGTGTGTATGTGGTGTGTTTGGGGATGGGGTGGGGGAGGGGAGACTGAGTTCTACAACACGCAGAACAAATGGCCTGCACGATTAATCTGTGCCCCCCACCCGCCCCACGCTCAAGGCTGCTAATTGCCCCATTTGAGGAGTTTGAGGCAGCACATCCGACCTTCTGAGCTTTTATCTTCACACCTCTTCATGCCTCTTGTGACAGATAATTATTGCTGAGTATGAGCATCAACAGGAAAGCAGACCTCTTATCTTCCTTTTGGGCACTTAAATGAGCATTTTAAGACAAATTATTAATAACTGTGCTCGAAAAAACAGTATTGTCAAAAGTTTCTGAGATATTGGATTGTTGTATTGTGACTGTGGAAGAAAAAAAGCCATTTCCATGATAAATAGGAGCACTTTTATGAAGTAATTAAATATTAATTTATGCGACACATATTTATTACACAACCTCAATATTCAAGATATCTTATTAGGGGCCACAGGGTACACAAAGCCATACATGATTGAGTTCCTGATCTAATGTAGTTTACAACCCAGGACTTTAGAAAAGATTTATGTTTTCAAAGTACTACACTATAAAGATGTGTCAGAAACGTAGTTCAAAAAGAAATGTAGTTCAGTCTTGCACTCGAAAAAATGAGAACAGGGGTGTCTAATGAGAAGGGGCACCCACAGGCGCCTGGATGGCTCAGATCATGATCTCACAATTTGTGAGTGTGAGTCCCATGTTGTGTGAGCTGGAACCCCGCTTTGGGTGAGCTCAAGCCCCACTTTGGGTAAACATGAGCCCCGCTTTGGTAAAACATGAGCCCCAGGTGAGCCCTGCTACTCTCTCTCTCTCTCTCTCTCTGCCCCTTGCTCACTTGTGCCCTCCCTGTCTCTCAAAAGAAGAAGAAGGAGGAGGAGGAGGAGGAGAAGCAGCAGCAGCAGAAGAAGGGGCGCCCAAGCACCCCCTGGAAGGATGGGCAGTGCAGTGACTGGGCTGGGGAAGGGCTGGCCCGTGGAGGGACGCTGTGAGCAAAGTCGTGGTGTGACCGTGAGATGCTGGTGGAGGAGAGGCTGCCGATGGACAGAGATCAGCCGTAAACCATTTTAAATGCTAGACGGCCGTTGCCGTTTCCACGAAGGCCTGGAGATGGGAAGGGGACATTTTTCAGTAGTTCCAGAGAGTCTGGGAAGACTGTCAAGTAAAGTCTGCAGGAGAGTGAGACTCACTTTTGGTCAGAGGCTCGCACTGTGTTTGATAAGGCTGAATGGGGTGCAGCAGGGAGGGGACTCAGCCTCGGAGACATTCTCTTCCGCAACTTCAATGTTCTGAAATTAACCTTCTGAAATTAAATCTATCTTATCTGCAGGTTGCCATTTTGCAGTTTTGAACTGATCCCGCGGTCACGTGGTTTCATGCGAGGAGCCTTGAATCTCCCCAGAAGGTAACCCACACTTGACAGTGAGTCCCAAACCTATTGCTGGAATTGGTGAGGAGCCTTCTCCCTGCTGAGCAGGCCTGGCACCCAGGACGTGCACAATTCGTAACCGTGGTTTCTAGGAAAGGCCTCACTCAAACCTTCACTTAATGGTTTGTTGATTCAGCCAAGTATTCTTTTTATAAACATTAATTTTTTAAAATGTTTATCTATTTATTTTTGAGAGAGAGACAAAGTGTAAGTGGGGAGGGACAGAGAGACGGGGAGACACAGAATCTGAAGCAGGCTCCAGGCTCTGAGCTATCAGCACAGAGCCTGACGTGGGGCTCAAACCCATGGACCGAGAGATCATGACCTGAGCTGAAGTCGGATGCTTAACTGACTGAGCCCCCCAGGCGTCCCATTCAGCTGAGTATTTTGAGCTCTGTTGTATAGCCAGCAGCTGGCTATCTGCGTGGATGCCAGCCACAGTGACCTTTCCCTGTTCTGAAATCCTGCTTTCCCGAGTGTGTGTGGTGCATCGGTGGTCTGTCTCACAGGCCAGTCCTTCCTTCTGGAGGTGGTGGGAGAAGAGGGTCATCTGCTGGGTGGGACCTACACTGACATCCAGTGAGGAGTCAATTGAGGGTACCTCTGTGGGGAGCATGGAGAGTAAGATATTGTATCACCTCTGAAGGTGTCACCATGAAGGGAACTATACTGCTGGTGTCTATGACAGCTATAGCAGCTGTTTCACATGTGGGTGCTTCATCTGTGCCAGGCACTGAGGGCCACATTCTTTGGCCCTCATCCCAAGCCTCATCCCATCAGGGCTGTAAGTGCAGCACTAATACCCCCATTTTAAAGGTGGAGAAACATGGGACACTTGGGTGGATTAGTCAGTTAAGCGCCCAACTTCGGCTCAGGTCATGAACTTGCAGTTCGTGGGTTCGTGAGTTCCATGTCGGGCTCTGTGCTGACATCTCAGAGCCTGGAGCCTACTTCAGAATCGGTGTCTCCTCTCTCTGTCTCTTCCCTGCTTATGCTCTCTCTCTCTCTCTGTCTCAAAAATAAATAAATTTTAAAAGATAATTTAAAAAATGAAGATGGAGAAACAAATGTGTTTTCACAAGGATTGTGTAATGTTTCCCAGGTTATATAGCTCATAGGTCAGATTTGAACCCAGAACATTCTGACTCCAAGGCTTTGGCCCTGGCTCACCCTATGCACTAAACCTCCCTGCTGTCTCTTTGTGCAGAAGACAGGATTGCCTCTGGCTGCAGGTAACAGATGCTGACCTCTACGGCCTGAATACTATAGCGTTTGCTACCTTCTTTCCAGTGCTGTGTAGGCCAGGCACACACAAAAGTCTCCTTAAGTGTCTGTTAAATGAATGAATAGTGAATAATTCTACTCCTATCTTCCATCAACAAAACACTGTATTGTTAATGCTCACTCCCACTTCATGGGTGCAGGGAAGACCCTCGCTGCTCTACCTGTGGAGACAACTCTGGGCAGAGGCCGGGACAGGCTTTTTTTGTTTTTGTTTTATGTTTATTCTTATTTTTGAGAAAGAGTGCGAGCAGAACAGGGGCAGAGAAAGAGGGAGACACAGAATCAGAAGCAGGCTCCAGGCTCTGAGCTGTCAGCACAGAGCCTGACGTGGGACATGGGCCTTGAACTCACAAACCATGAGATCACGACCTGGGCCAAGGTCAGACGCTTAACCGACTAAGCCATCCAGGTGCCCCAGGACAGGTTTTAATGTCTCTGTTTTGCAAAGGAAGAAACTGAGGCTTAGAAAGTTTAAGCGACTTGTCTCAGAGTAAGGGCATCATGGTGTAGAATTCCAAAGCTATTTGTTTATTTATTATTTTACTTTGAGGTCCGAATTCCTTTTCCATCACTTGCCTTTTCCTCTAAATAATGTGGTAGAAGCCAAGGTGCATAGACTTTCTTTTCTCATTAGCATTACCTCCAAACTAGGTGTAGAGGTTTGGGCCTGTTCTCTTAAATACTGTAATCCAGTAGCCCCCCAGGCTTTCCTTCGCCGTGTGGGCTCCTGTCCTGCCTGGGGAAGCATCTGTGAGACTCGTGTTCAGAAGGCGAGGAGAGAAAATGTATTAGGTTCTCTAATATGAACATAATATAAAAGAAATTTATGGTACTCCAGAGGGAGAGAATTACAAATGGATGAAAGGTGAGTATTTAATGTAGAGGCTTTTCTTTTTTTTTTTTTCAGGATGTAAAAATAAATAGAAGAAAATAGAGAGCAAAGAGAACCCGCGGCCAAAGAAAGGCAAATGGGCTTGTTTCATCAGCGCCCCTGTCGCAGCCCACCTCCCTGCTTAGTGGTGGCCGTTTCCTGCTCTGTCATTTTGAAGTAGGTCTGCAGTCTTCTGCTTATTTGCCAGTCTTCAGGATGTTTCTAGAGCTCCCAGTGAATGTGGGGTGGCTTGGTCCCGTCTTTCCTTCCCAAGTCTTGTCCTCACCACCTCCCTCTGGGTTCAGACCCCGGGCCAGGCATGGCAGGGATGGGCGGTGGCCAGGCTGCCGAGTTTGCCAGGCCAGGCCAGTCAGTGTGCCTGGCTCAGGGCCCGCTATGGGCGATCCCCTTGAGGTCCAGGGAGCCCGTCAACCAGGAAGCAGGCCTCTGCTGACACTCACATGTCAGGGTCCTTCATGGGCTCTGGTCTCTGCCACAGCCTCTTCCCTTCCAAACTCCTGGGTAGGGTCCCCTATAGCGGGACACCCAGCAACCTGCACCCCAGATGCCCGGCCCAGGGTGGGGTTCTGGCCACAGTCTCCACCTGCAGGCCTCAGTCTGCCGAGCCTGTACCATTGCAGCCCTGCCGAGTGGGGAAGCTTCCAGGATGCTCTGTGCAGTCCAGTTCTGCCCTGAAATCCAACTGTGCTTCACCAAGGCCACTGGCCACTGAGGAGGAAAATCCCCCTCTTGTCTTCCTCGAGTTTCACCCCATCACTGTCCTGGGGGAGGCCCCTGACCCTCCACCCCATGGTCTGCACTTGCTACAGATGCCCTTTGACTCACCCAAAGCATCTTTTCTCCTCTGTCTCGGGCCTGCTGCCCTCACCGTGCTAGTTTCCTTATTCTACTATGTGTCAGGTAGGGCTCTGGGAGCTGGGGTTTCTGCTCCAAGCTTTTCTTCTTGATTCCTGTTCCCTCTTCACACTGCCCTCTCACTGGCACACTCAAGCCAGGCAGCTCTGGCGAAGCGTGGGCATGAAGGGTACCATTGGTTCCCTCCAGGACCATGAAGGATGGGGTGGGGGTGGAAGGGCCCAGACAGCCAGCTGCGACAGGAGGCTGGTCTTGTTCTCATCTTCCTGCAACACGTCACCTTCTGTTCAAGCCTCCTCTGCTTCCCACCTGTGTTGGGCTCACCTTCCAGCTTGGCTGGGCCCCACTTCCCTCTGGGCACACTGCTCCCCTCTGCTCAGGGTGGGGCAGAGCGCCCACAACTGCCCCAGCCCCTCTGCTGTTCCAGCTGAGCCCCCATGTGGGCTGGGCCTCCGACTAGGGTAGAAGACCCCACCCACAGCACCCGGGGGATGTGCCATGGGGCAAGTGCAGAAGGACTCCGGGGGTCTGAGGCTCAGCCCCTGCAAGCCCACATTTCGATTGCTGGGTCCCAGAGGCCAGCTCTTCTAGCATCAGGCGTGTGTTTGCTCGTCATGGATCTATTTGTGGGATCTGCTCATGACAGCCGCACCCTCTCTTGCTGCCTGGCCAGGACTGGGGGTTGAGTGTTCCTGCCATTGCATCACCATGGGGCTTTCTCCTCGGTGTCCTGACTGCCTCTGCGTCCCTTCATTTCTCAAAATACACGACAGGGAGCCACATATGTTCACAGTCAGAAGTGCTGATAAACACGGGGATAACTTCATTTTCCTAAAACGGAACTCAATCACGCAAACCCACTTCTGCTGCTTTTCAAAGGCAAGGTCATCATGTACTGAGTTTAGTCAGAATGAGCCAGCCCCCTGAGCGTGGCTGCCTGGGGACTCGGATACCATCTGGTGTCTAAGGACTTTCTAAGCAGAGGTCCTGGTGGGTGGGGAGCTTCTCCCAACAGCCAGCAGCAGGCCACCTCCTGGTGGCTCTGTGACAGGTTCTCCTTCCTCAGAGGTGCTGTCTTGGGCCCTGAGAACACAACAGTCTTAAAAAGTGGGGGGTGTCCAGAAAAGACAGAAAAGCTCCAGAAGCTTGTGGAGGGCAGGATCCGGGGAGTCGGAGCTTCTTGGCAGAGGTGAGCAGAGGGAGTGAGAGTCCCATGACAGGCATGGGCATGAGGAAAGGACCTCCATGCCTATTTAAGCCATGGGGGTCAGTTTTCTGTTCCTTGAAATGGAATGCAATTCTATTTAACACACAAGGGACGGAACAAGACACTAATCCTTTCCATGTCTACTGTCATCCACCGATTTTTTTCTCAAGCCTGCAGTATCGATTCAATCTGCTCTTTCTGTCTCCCACTCTCCCTCCTTGGGGCACATGTCATGTGGCCCATGCACTGTCTTCCTTCATACCTTCTCAGATCACCTTTTTGTGATGTTTACTGCGGCCCCTTTCCTCCCTGCCCTCCTCCTCCTCTCGTCCTGCTTTACTTTTCTCCCAAGCACTGCCCCCCTCCCATCGTGTATTTGCTTCTTTATCTGTACATTATTTGTCTCCCCTAAAATGTGACCTTTATAAGGATGGGGTCTTTGCTTCGTTCCTCAGTGTCTAGAAGAATGCCAGCTATTGGAGCGACTGTAGCAATATTCCTTGAATGAATGCATGGATGTAACAAGAAGCCTGGAGGTGGAGGATAGGGCTGGCGTGTGAGGACCAGGGCTCTTTCTTCCTCGTGCTCACAAGATGGCTGCTAGGCAGCACAGCCATATTTCTGGCAAGAAGATGATGAAAGCTGAAGGCCAAAAAGCAGATGCCTACTCTTATGAGCCCTCATGATAGCAGAAAAAGAACAGCTTAAATTCCTCATGATCAGAACTAATTCACAGTTCATCAGCTGCAAGGGATGCTGGGACATGGCCCCTGGGAACCCATCAGTGGTTCGGCTGGGGAGGAAGAAGCAGGGAAAGGAAATGCGATGGCAGCCAGCAGTGCCTGAACAGCCATGTATCCTGTGCTACCTCCCCAGGACCTCATGTGGTCTTGGGTAAGAATTGCCTGGTTTGTGAAAGGAGTTTGGGGGCGGGGGGTGGTGTGGGTGGATAACTTATTTGGGGAACGTGTCACTTCCAAGACACTGCACACACTTAGATCCAATGGTGAGAATTCAGGTCCTCTGGGAAGACCCTTTTGCATCGTTTAGGCAAAAGAAGGGATATTTTCCTTCGAAATTGTTCCTTTTAAATCTGTTCAGTTCAGTCTGTGTAAATGTGGGCATGATGTTACTTTGGGAGTCTCTGGGATTCTTGTCTTCTTTTATTGGTGGAAAATCATGTGATATTTCTTCACTTTATTTACTGTCTAATCTGTACTCAAAGTCCTTTTTGAAAGATGGGAGACAGAAGCAGGGTGAGCATAGCTTCTAATGACTCCATCAGTCCCAAATCCCTTGACTTCCGTGGAGTTTAGCCAAAAGGGAGTCTGGAGGAGAAATTTCAATAGGTCACCTGTGGAGGAACTGAAGTGGAATATTCTTTTGATTCTGGACCCACCTCATTTTATTTTGTAAGGAAAAACAGAAATGGCTCATGAAAAAAGAATCCACATAAAAATGATATGTAGGAGTTTTTGAATAAAAAATAAGTCATAAGTAAGTAATAAATCCTCCCCAGGACCATTGGAAATGGAGAGCAATAATGCTGTGTTTACCGCCTTACTCCCAAAGGGCAGATATTTATTATAATTCAGGGCAATTCATTGTACTAGTCGGGCATTTATAAAATTCTCATCATAGTATTAGAGGAAGAACCCATTTCCTAGGAAGTATTGTTGTAATAAACTGTAATTAGTGGCTTGTAAACAGCCATAATTCATTTTTTTGAAGGAAAAGACGTGGGGGCAGTTAAGTAGCTGTGTGCGTATAGCTCCCTGCGCATTTCCATCAGGCCCGGGGCTCACCTGCAACGCGGCCCCCACGCTGCCGCGCGCAGGGCTCGCTCCAGGCTGCCCCTCCCCCAGCCCGTTGGTTTTCCCCGGCTGCCAAGGGTCCAGCCCCAATCTCGGCGTCCAGTCCCAGAAGCCAGCCTCTGTTTTCCAGTTTGCTCGTCCCGGCGCACGGCAAGTCGGATTCGCCAAGAGGAAGCCAGGCGGCCCACCTGGAAGAGGAAGCGGAGCAGGTGCCCACAGGCCGGGCTCGCCACGACACGGTGTGAGACCTCGGGCTACAACACGGGACCCGGGCGCTGCTCCGACCCCTCGTGTCTTGTGTTGCAGCCGGAGGGGCGCAGGTCTGCTGCGGAGCCCGCAACGCCGCCCCCGGGACTCGAAGCCGCTGGTCGCGCGGAGACAGCAGAAGACTTGACTGGGCCGAAGGTAGGTGTGGTGCGGAGCGGGGTGGCCCGTCCCATCCCTTCTTGGTGTGCGACCATTCTTGGTGCAGGGCCTGGCCTCACCCCTAGTGCACTCGGGTAGCTTGTGCCAGTGGCCGGTGGTCAGCGGGCGCTCTTGGACCTGGGCTTGGCGGGTGCTCTGCCCCACAGTCCCTGACCCCCGGCCCACGGTGAGGCTTGAAGGTCAGCGCCGAAGTCGTAGTTCCCCAAACAACTACCCCGTTGGTGGGAAAGCCCACCAGTAGACCTGCGTTGTGGACAACAAGCACTGGCATTTTTAGTTGTCTATTAAATTGTGAGTGTTTTCCGGTGCCTGGATGGCTTAGTTGGTTAAGCATCCAACTTTGGCTCAGATCATGATCTCACCGTTGGTGGGTTCGAGCCCTGCATCGGGGTCTGTACTGATAGCTCAGAGCCTGGAGCCTGCTTCCTATTCTGTGTGTGTGTGTGTGTGTGTGTGTGTGTGTGTGTGTGTGTGTCTCTGCCCCTCTCCCACTCACGCTCTGTCTCTCTCAAAAATAAACATTAAAAAATTTAAAAACATGAGTATTTTCTGTAAGGTCCTAGATTGAATGATGCCACCGTGGGCATCAGCTGGGTTTCATTTGATTACGGTATCTTCCAACGTAACAAAGACTGGAGACAGGAACTGAAACCAGATTGTGAATTTCAACAGGGCCCTAGAGGACAGGACCCTAGAGGTGTCAAGGGGAAGCTCCCTTCACCATTAGGTCTTGCTCCGCACTGGGTGGGGGCTGGGGACATAAGGCCCAGCAAGTGGCCCCCTGTCTTCACAGCTGGAGTCTGCAGGTCTATTTCGGCAAAACAAAATTCCTTCAGCTAGAGCAGGTTTGACCTCTGGCTGCACAACTATCCAACTATCCCCGCGTCCCTCCTCCACACCCGAGTCCTACCTAGAAAGCATGTTTATTCCCTCGCTTCTCACCAGCCTTAAGGTGTTCACAGCACCCCCTCTTTAGAAGAAATGTACTAGTTTTTAAATGTCACAGGTTCAACTTTTTCCTTCTCTTGAAAGGTTTGGAGGGGAGTAGAATCAAATGAGAGACTGTCCTTAAGCCAGCACTGCTGGGGCAACCAGATTGTTGAGAAGGTGAGATGAAGAAATGGCCTACAGCTGCTACTGGAATTCTTCGCAGGCACTTGTCTTTCTTTAGTAAAACCCCTGGGGATGGGAAGACCTTGGGGGTGTGGTTTGGCAGACATCAAGGAATCAGTAAAAACATCTAGATTGCTTTATTTTAGAAATGAAAGGGGCACCTGGGTGGCTCAGTTGGTTAAGTGTTGGAATCTTGGTTTCAGCTCAGGTCATGATCTCGTAGTTCATGAGTTCAAGCCCCATATGGGGTTCTGCAAGCCTGCTTGGGATTCTCTCTCTCCCTCTCTCTTCCTCTCTCTGCCTCTCTGCTACTTGCACGGTGTCTCTCAAAATAATAAATTAGAAATGAAAAATAACTGGGAAGTAGAGGAAAACAGAAAAGGAAGGGGGAGAGAGGCACCTGAGTGACTCAGTCGTCTGACTCTGGGTTTTGGCTCAGGTTATTATCACAAGTAGTGAGATCAAGGTCCATGTCTGGCTACATGCTTAGCACTTAGCGTGGAGCCTGCTTAAGAGTCTCTTTCCTTCTGCCCCTCTCCCTCACTCACGTGCTCTCTGCTCTCTCTCTCTCTCTCTCTCTCTCTAGCAAATAAAAAAAAGAAAGAAAAAGAAAAAGGAAGGTGAGAGAAGGTCACAATCTCAGGGGGTTCACTGTGCAATTTGAAGTTGTTTGTGTTGCTGAGAAAGAGCCTATCCTGTCTCACTCGACATTCACTAATGTTACACCCACAAAGGCCTCATGTGAATGGGGTTCTGTTGGTTTGTTGGTTTGGGGGGAACTTGATGGAGGAGGCTGAGTTTTACATTCACAGCACATGTGCGGAGGCCTGATGATTCACAAACTGAACTAATTTAGGAGAAATACTCATTTGGAAACCATACGGATGATCAACCTTCCAGAAATTTAAGAAATCATGGTAGGGAGATGTAATGGTTGATTTTATGTGTCAATATTTGGTCACACATTTTTCTGGATGTTTCTGTGAGAGTGTTATTTTGGATAAGATTGACATTCAAATGGGTAGAGTTTGAGTAAAGCAGATTAGTGTCCAGAGTGTGAGTGGGACTTACTTGAAGGCCTTAAGAGAGCAAAGACTGACCTCCCCTGAGTAAAGAGTCCTGCTGGGTAACTGCCTTTGGCCTGCAACCACACCTCTACCCAACTCTCCAGTTTGCCGGCCTGCCCTACAGAGTATGCATTTATCAAGCGTCTGTAATCTCACAAAGAAGTTCATGAAGATCAGTCTTTTTCTTCTCTCTCTCTATATACATACCTACATACATACATATCCTATGGGTTCTATTTCTCTGGAAAACCCTGATAATATAGGAGGGGCTGTCAGATTTCCATAAAGTATGAATGTTTGAGACTATCTTATCTATATCCTTTGAGTCAGGGAGACTGCTGATATATAGGTGAAGACTTACTTTGTTTTTGAAAAAAATCAATTTCTAGTTTAGTTCCATTGTCATTAGAGAACATATTCTGTATGATTGCAATTCTTAAGATTTATTGACTTGTTTAATGGCTCAATATATAGTTTATATCGGTGACTATTCCATGTGCACATTGACAAGAATGTGTATTCTACTGTTCTTGGATGGGGAGTTCTATAACTGTCACCTAGGTAAAGTTGGTATATAGCAGTGTCCAAATTTTCTTTTTTTCTGTTATTATTTTTAATGTTTATTTATTTTTGAGAGGGTTAGAGAGCAGGTGAGGGGCAGAGAGAGAGGGAGACAGAATCTGAAGCAGGCTCCAGGCTCTGAGCTGTGAACACAGAGCCCAGTGGGGGGCTGGAGCTCAGTAACAGTGAGATCATGACCTGAGCTGAAGTCGGATGCTTAACCAACTGAGCCACCGAGGCGCCCCTCAGGTTTTCTATATATTTACTAATATTTCTGTCTGCTTATTCTAGAAATTACCAAGAGAAGAGGGTTAAAATATCCAAGTAAGATCAAGGATTTGTTTGTTTCTTATCCGTTTTTGCTTCATGTATTTGTAATGTGAAGGCACATCGTGGGGTACACATATTTAGGATTGTCATGTCCCATTTTATTAATCCTTCTATCATTATGAAACATTCCTCTTTTACTAGTAATAATTCTTGGCTTGAATCTACCTTCTCTGTTATTAACAAAGCCATACCACTTGTTATGGTTTGTGTTTATGTAACACATAACTTTTGACCCTTTTATTTCCAAACTTTGTCCTTATATTCATGTGTACCTCTTACAAATAACATATGGCTGTATTTTAAAAATCCAAATGATAATCCATATCTTTTATTGGAATGTCTAGTCCATTTACATTTACCATAATTACTGATATAGTTGCGTTAACTCTGTCATTTTGTTCTTATTTTATATTTGTCCCATCTGTTCTTTGTTCGTTGTTTCATGCTTTCTTTTAGAGTAAGTACTTTTTAGTGTGCTATTTTATCTCTTCTATTTGCTTCTTAGCTAGCTAGCTAGGTAAGATAACTTAGTGGCTCCTTAACAGGTTATACTATGCATCCCTAAATTATCACAATCATGAATTAATATAATACCACTACAAAAAAATTATAAGAATTTTACAACAGCATTTAACTCCATTTCTTGCTTTGTGCCATTTTTGTTGTGCATTTTACTATCCTATTTGTTATAAAGCCCTCCACACATTGTCACTACTTTTTCATTGAACAGTCAACAGTTTTTCAAAATCTTTTGCTTTTGAAATTGTTATAGACTCACAGGAAGTTGCGAAATGAGCATAGAGAATCCTGTTTATCTTTCACCCATCTCCCCCCAGTGGTAACATCTTACCTAGCTGGAATACCATAGCAAAGCCAGGAAATCGGTATTGGTGCCATGCTGTTAGCTGCGCCTTATTCATATTTCACCAGTTGTCACAGATGAGTGTGTATGAGTGCGTATGCAGAGTTCCATGAAATTTTACCACATGTACAGATTTATGTAACTACACCGCAGACAAAATGCATACCTGTTCATCGCTACTGAGAAGTTCTCTTGTGCTATTTACTCCTTCATAATCACACCCTCCAACCCCACACACGAATTCTTCTCCCCTGGCAACCATTAATTTGTTCTTGATCTCTATAATTCTTCCATTTTCAGGATGTTGTACCTATGGAGTTATATAGTATGTGATCTTTTTAGACTGGCTTTTTTCACTCAGGATGATGCCTCTGAGATCCATGCAATATGTATCATGTATCAGTAGTTCGGTCCTTTTTATGCTGAGTGGTATTCCATCATATCATCTTCTGTTTATCCCTTCACCCACTGAAGCACATTTGGGCTGTTTCCATATTTTAGCTGTTGTGAATAAAGCTGTGATGAAGGTTCATATACAGGGTTTTGTGTAAGCATAAGTTACCATTTCTTGGGACTAAATGCCCAAGCATGTAAGTGCTGGGCCAAATGGTAAGCATATATTTAGTTTTATAAGAAACTGCCAGACCGTTTTCCTGCTTGATTGTCCCACTTTACATTCCCATTAGCAATGTATGAGAGACCCAGCTTCTCCACAGTCTCATCCACATTGGTTATTATCATTTTTTTGTGTGTGCTTAACCACTTTTAATAATGAAACTTAAGAGAGACATGTGAAGACTCCCCCACAATTTGGGAGTCACTCAGGCAAGCAAATATTTACTATTAAGCAAAAAAGAGAGTATTAAAAATGAAAAGTCCTCGGGGCGCCTGGGTGGCTCAGTTGGTTAAGCGTCGGACTTCAGCTCAGGTCACGATCTCATTATTCATGGGTTTGAGCCCCGCGTCGGGCTCTGTGCTGACAGCTAGCTCAGAGCCTGGAGCCTGTTTCGGATTCTGTGTCTTCTTTTCTCTCTGACCCTCCCCTGCTCACGCTTTCTCTCTCTCTCTCTCTCTCAGAAATAAATAAAAACATTAAAAAAAATTTTTTTTAATGAAAAGTCCTCAAATTTAAAGAGAATGCCTGTTCAAGTCTTTGATATGTATTTGACACGTGCATTTCTGATATGCACATGAGAAAACAATATCTTAAAGGAAATCAAGTCTGAGTGCTCACCCTTTGTTCACATGTGATGGCCTGTCTCGCCTTCATTTTGTCTCCATACCCCTCACTACACAATTTTATCCGCACTGACCTGCCATTTCCAGCACAGCATGATCGGCTGACCTGTTCCACACGTCCTGTCTGCCACCCAGGATTCCCTTACATGTTTGCACAGCACTAGAACGGAGTATTACCACTGTCATTGAGCTAGAAAGTTCAGGTCTCCAAAGATGATTCTATATACACAATTCTGTTGTGTTGCAGTTTACAATATACAGCAGGTGATTACATAACCAACCATAAGGTAAGAAGATTGATTGTTGAGACAAAAACATCAACTGTCTCAAAACAAAGACACACAAATCTGCCACCATATAAAGGTTGTGTTTACTCTGCGATGCAGTCCCGAGGGCTCATACCACTCCTAGCATGTTAAATACAGAATCCATCACATACTCCTGGTGGCATCAGAGCTGAAGTATGGGAGGCAGGACTAGAAGGGCCCTGTGCTCATAAGCCGTCTGTGCCACCTATGTAACAAAAAGGCCACTTTTAAAGCTCTTCAGATAGTTATTTAATCATGTTTGCCTTTTCAAGATTACTACTAGTTCACACTGAAGGTAAGAAAGCAATAGTTAGAATCTCTTATTAATAACACACTTTGACTTCTTTTAAAGTTCAAACAAAGCTGTTGGCTACCACAGGCAAGTTCTGGTAATGTATTTGCAGTTTGGTCTTCAAACGCTGTAAAAAGTGACAAAGAAATCCAAATATATTATGAGTTAAAATCATTAAAAATATTTGTTTTTATAAATTTTTTTTTAATGTTTTATTTAGTTTTTTGAGGGAGAGAGACAGACAGTGTGTGCAGGGGAGGGTCAGAGAGAGAGGGAGACACAGAATCCGAAGCAGGCTCCAGGCTCTGAGCTGTCAGCACAGAGCCCGACGTGGGGCTCGAACCCATGAACCGTGAGATCATGACCTGAGCTAAAGTCAGACCCTTAACCGACTGAGCCACCCAGGCACCTCTAAAAATATTTATTGTTTCAGTAAATATTCATGTCCCCAAACTCAACCTGCTTCAAAGCCAGACTCTATTCAATAAGCCAAAGATGCTACTCACGTTTATTGGGTGTCAAATCCTGGTGTTCTGAAGTCCTCATATCTGCATCTTGGTTTTCAAAGTAAACTGCCATTTCCAACACAGTATCTTCAAACAGGGCTGTTGTAAAGCTACTGAGCTTCATTACTGCCTGGAAAATGCTTGATAATGCTTCCCAATCCTTTATGGGTGGAAGATGTTCATGTGACCAGCCATAGTGCATTTAGAGGTAAACATCTCTTTTGGACTATCTGCCCGGAAGCTGAGTAAACTACCAGCGGAGACCCCGATTTTGTTTTGGTCAGTGTATGCACATATTCATATGCAGTTATCCAGAATGAGGAAAACCTGGTCATAAGAAACCTAACTACTCTGCCATGTCAGATGTTGGCAAGCAATTTTAACTACATATTTACAGATGAGAATTTTTAAGATTGATAAGCCACTTTTCTAGGATGTTTCAGGTTTTATTAGTTATTCAGTTGGTAAATAGGAGGCATTCTGCCTTACTGATCAAGACAAAAGATTTTAAAATCTGATTCCTTTGACAAGTAAGTTTTTCTCTGTTATGTAAGGGATGAGTATGCTACCCAGCTATTACCAACTTATAGCATTTAAAATTAATCCTCTAAATATCTTGATTTAGATTTTATCACCTCAAACTGTTTTAATGGTAAAATGGTAAAACCTGGGTTCCCAAAATGTAAAAATTCTAATAGAAGTCCCCATTCCAAAAGTTAAATAAAAAGATAACTAAAACTGTGGGCTGAAAGCTATCCTGAGGGTTTCTTTTTTTTTTCCCTCTTTTGTAGCACATAGAAACCAGGAGGGAAAAGTCTAGAGTCCCATTAACAGACTTCAAAAATAGATTATGAAAGCATTTATCGGTTATTATCATCTTTTATTTATTTATTTATTTATTTAATCATTTATGATTTATTATCATCTTTACTCCTTCCAGGCGATTTGTAACAATGTTTCATTGTGTTCTTAATTTGCGTCTCTCTAATGGCTAGTGATATTGACAACTTTTCTTATGTTTATTTGCCATCCATGTATCCTCTTTGGTAAAATGTCCCTTACTGTCTTTTATCCATTTTCTGATTGGATTACTTGCTTTTTTTTTTTTTTAATTTTTTTAAAAATTTATTTCTGAGAGAGAGGGGCAGCGTGAGCAAGGGAGGGTCAGAGAGAGAGGGAGACACAGAATCTGAAACAGGCTCCAGGCTCTGAGCTGTCAGCACAGAGCCCAACACGGGGCTTGAACCCACAAACTGTGAGATCATGACCTGAGCCAAAGTTGGATGCTCAACTGACTGAGCCACCCAGGCACCCCTGGATTGCTTGCTTTTTTTTATTTTGAGTTTGTGAGTTCTTTATTTATTCAAGATACAAGTCCTTCGTGATACATATAGTCTGCAAACATTTTTTTCCCAGTCTGTCGCTTGTCTTCATTCTCTTATAGTTGTCCACAGAGCAAAAAGTTTTTTTAATTTTGATGAATTAATTTAATTTAGCAATATGTTCTTTTAGGAATCCTACTTTTGGTGTCATGCTAACAACCAGTTAATGATGTTGAGCTTACCTCTACGTTCCAAAAATGTTCTTCTGTGTTTTCTTCTAAAAGTCTTACAGTTTTAAATTTAAGTCTGTGGCTCATTGTGAGTAATATTTTATATAAGTTGTGAGGTTTAGATAGAGGTTCTTTGTTTCTGTTTGGTTTGGCTTCTGCCAGTTGCTCCAGCACCGTTTTCTGACTAGACTATTCCTCCTTTGAATGGATTTTATACCTTTGTCAAAAATTGGTTTGGCATATTTGGTGGATTCTCCATTCTGCTTTGTTGATCTATGTGTTTATCCTCCACCGATATCACAGTCTTGGTTTCTATAGATGTGTAGTAAGTCTAAAAATGTTCCCACTTTATGCTTTTCAAAGCTGTTCTGGCTATTATAGGTCCTTTGCCTTTCCATATGCATTTTATTTAATTACTTTTTTTTTTTTTTTTTTAGAGAGAGCACAAGTGGGGGAGGGGCAGAGAGAGAAAGAGAGAGATTGAATGCCAAGCAGGCTCTGTGCTGTCAGTACAGAGCCCAGCGTGGGCCTTGAACTCACAAACTGTGAGATTATGACCTGAGCCAAAATCAAGAGCTGAATGCTTAGCCAGTTTAGCCACCCAGGTTACCTTCATATGCATTTTAGAATAAGCTTGCTTTTGGGTTGCCTGGGTGGCTCAGTCATTTAAGCATCTGACTTCTGCTCAGGTCATGATCTCATGGTTCGTGGGTTCAAGCCCTACATCTGGCTTTGTGCTGACAGCTCAGAGCCTGGATCCTGCTTCAGACTCTGTCTCTCTTTCTCAAAAATAAACATTAAAAAATTAATAATAAAAAATAAGCTTGCTTTCAATTGTGTTTTAAAAGAGAAAGTTTTAAATAGTCTTTTGAGGCACCTGGGTGGCTCAGCCAGTTGAGCTTCAACTTTGGCTCAGGTCATGATCTCATAGTTCCGTGAGTTCGAGCCTCACATTAGGCTTGCTGCCATCAGCAAGCTTTTTCTCAAAAATAAACATTAAAAAAATAGTCTTTTATGTTTACCCACATCTTTACCAAAACCAGGACTCTTTACTTCTTCCTACAGATCTAGGTGTTTTTTTAAAAAATGTTTTATTTATTTTTGAGACAGTGTGAGTGGGGGAGGGGCAGAGAAAAAGGGTAACAGAGGATTCGAAGTTGGCTCCTCGCTGACAGCAGTGAGCCCAGTGCAGGGCTCAAACCCACAAACTGTGAGATCATGACCTGAGCCAAAGTCGGCCACTCAACCAACTGAGCCACTCAGGTGTCCCAGTCTGGGTCTTTATCTAAGATTATTTTACTTTAGAACTTTTTTTTTTTTGCAGTGTATTTCAGTAAGTTATAAATTGTATTTTTGTCTCAAAATGCCCATACTTTGTCTTCACTTTTGAAGGATTTTTTACTGGGTATAGAATTTTAAGTGTGTGTGTGTGTGTGTGTGTTTTAATGTTTATTGTTTATGTTTAAGAGAGAGTGTGTGCAGAGGAGGTACAGAAGTGGGGAGGGGGACAGAGGATATGAAGCAGGCTCCAGGCTGACAGCAGGGAGCACATGTGGGACTCAAACCCACAAACCTTGAGATGACCTGAGCCGAAGTTAGATACAGTTGACTGAGCCACTCATGTGACCCCAACTAATTTTTTTATAATGCTTTGAAAATGTCATTCTACTCTCAGATTTCCATAGTTTCTGGTGAGAAGTCAGACATTATGATATTGTTGTTCCTCTGAATGCAGTGTTTCCCCCTCCTCATATTGGCTGCTTTTAAGACTTTTGTCTTTCCTTTTTGTTTTCCGAATTTATTATGACATGGCCTAGGTATAGTTTTCTTTGTATTCCTCCTGCTGGGGTTAACCTTGATTCTTGGATCTGTAAATTAATGTATTTCATCAGTCTTTGAACAGTTTCATTCATTATCTCTAAAAATGGTTCTTCCCTATTCTATCTTCTTTTGGGACTCCATACATATGTTTTAGACTGTTGATGACCCACAAGTCTTAGAGACTCTTGCTTATTATTATAATTATTTTCTCTATGTGGTTCATTCAAATATTTTGATTATAGTTGACATAAAATATCCTGTTAATTTCAGGTGTGCATGATGTGATCCAATATTTGTATACATTATGAAATGATCCCATCTAAGTTACGATCTTAAGTGGTTCGTTTTGGATACTTTCTGTTGACTTAGCTTTAATTTCACTGATCCTTTCTTCTGTGTCCAGTCTTCAGTTAAGCCCTCCGATGAATTCTTTATTGAGATATTGCATTTTCAGTTTTATAAAGAACCATTTGGTTCTTTTTTTTTTTTAATGTTTTATTTATTTCTAGGAGAGAGAGAGAGAGACAGCATGAGCAGGGGAGGGTCAGAGAGAGAGGGAGTCACAGACTCTGAAACAGGCTCCAGGCTCTGAGCTGGCAGTCAGCACAGAGCCCAACACGGGGCTCAAACCCACAAACCGCGAGATCATGACCTGAGCGAAAGTCGGACGCTTAACCGACTAAGCCACCCAGGCGCCCCCCATTTGGTTCTTTTTTAAGAGTTTCTTTTTCTCTTTTGAAAATTTCCATTTATTCACCTGTCTCACATCTTCTCCTCTAATTTTTAAAACATTTTAATAATGATTCTTTTATAGATCCTGGTCTGATAATACCAATATCTGAGTCATCCATGAATCTGCTTAATTTTATATTATCCCTTTTGATTATGAATCATATCTTCTAATAATTTGTTCTGAATGCTGGATATTGTAAATGATAAATTGTATAGGTGCTGGGCTATGTTGTCTTTACTAAAGAGTGTTAAGTTTTGTTCTTTCAGGTGCTGAAATTACTGGCAAATATTCTTGGTCATGCAGCTGCTTGGTTTTAGGCTATGTATATATACATATATATGATTTTTGGAAAAATGAATTATAATAAATTTCATTGAAAAACAGTAGGTTAAGTGCTTAGGACCAATGAAGAATACATATATTAGGACCTAAGAGCCCATGATCTGAGTGTAATTGAATATTAACTCCAGATTAACTGCAGATAATAGGCTTTTACGTGAGAATTTCTTCAGACTCTAGTCTAATTACAATCATTTTAATTTCAAGAATCTTCTGGGTAGAGGCCTGAAAACTACCTCTTTTGACGCATCTCATTAATCAAGTGATTGTCACAATTCCTAAATCTTTGTATCACAGATCCCAGTAGCATAAATAATGAGACAAGTTTACAGAGAGGTTATCTAGAAGGATGTTTATTGCAGCATTGTTTATAATACTAAGAGAGAGAGTAAGAGAGACAGAAACAGTCCAAATGTCTATCAGTAGATGATTAATTAAACAAATGCACCCATAAGTTCAATACAACAGAATACTATACAAGTACAGTATTTAAGGGCATAGGAAAATGTGTTCATTTTATATTAACCGAGAAAAGGTTACTAAACAATATTAATATGATCCATTTCCCATTAACAAAAATGTTGGAGTATATAGAACAAAATCTCTAAGTGTGTGTGTGTACACAAAAATTATATATATAAATATTTAAAAACGTTTTGTTATTTATATTTGAGAGAGAGAGAGAGAGAGCATGAGCAGGGGAGGGACAGAGAGAGAGAGGGAGACACAGAATCTGAAGCAGCTCAGGCTTCGAGCTGACAGCACAGAGCCTGATGCAGGGCTGGAACTCAAGAATTGTGAGATCTTAACCTGAGCTGAAGTTGGAATCTTAACCGACTAGTCTTCCATGCACTCTGATTTATTTATTTAATTTTATTTTATTATTTTTTAAAGGCACTCATGGTGCTCTAATTTCTTTTTTCTTTCTTTAAAAAAAATTTTTTTTAATGTTTTATTTATTTCTGAGAGAGAGAGAGAGACAGCATGAGCAGGGGAAGGTCAGAGAGAGAGGGAGACACAGAATCTGAAGCAGGCTCCAGGCTCTGAGCTAGCTGTCAGCACGGAGCCCGACGTGGGGCTCGAACCCACGAACTATGAGATTGTGACCTGAGCTGAAGTCAGATGCTTAACCAACTGAGCCACCTAGGCGCCCCTCTTTTTTCTTTTTTTTAACATTTATTTACTATTGAGAGACCGAGAAAGAAGAGCATGAGCATGGGAGGAGCAGAGAGAGAGGGGGAGACACAGAATCCAAAGCAGGTTCTAAGCTCCAAGCTGTCTGCCAGAGCCTGACAAGGGGCTCAAACTCACAAACCGCGAGATCATGACCTGAGCTGAAGTCGGGTGCTTAACCGACTGAGCCTCCCAGGCGCCCCTTATTTTAAAGTTTATTTATTATTTATTTTAAGAGAGACAGGAAGCAGAGGAAGAGCAGAGTGAGAGAAAGAATGGCAAACAGGCGTCCCACTATCAGTGGAGAACCTGCAAGGGCTCAAACCCATGAACTGTGAGATCATGACCTGAGAGCATGGAGGCTGCTTTGGATTCTGCGTCTCTCTCTCTCTCTCTCTGCCTCTCGCCTTCTCGCTTATTTGTGTGTGCGCACGTGTGCGTGCACATTCTCTCTCATTCAAAAATAAATAAACATTAAAAAATAAATAAAAAAGAAAACATCTTTAGAAGTGGGACAACAGTTTTTATTTTGTTTTTTATATTTGCATCGAGGATCCCAAGACCATCCATTATGTTAGATGATTCACCAGTAGGACTCACAGGACTCAGAAAATATTCTAAGCTCTTATTAAAGTCAGCAAAGGGAAAAGGCACATAGGGCAGAGTCTAGGAAAAACCAGGACAAGCTTCCAGTTGTCCCGACCCCATGGAGTCACACGGACAGTGCTCAGTCCGCCCGGCAACAATGTGTGATAACACGTGTGAAGTGTTGCTGGCCAGGGAAGTTCATAGCTGGGGATGCTCACTGAGCCTTGGTAGCCAGGGGTCAGTCACGTGGGCAGGCACACTCCGCATTCCAGAGGTCAGATGTATCTACAGCGTGGCCAAAGCCTCAAGCCTACAAATACAGTTGTTCAGGGGCACCTGGCTGGCTCCATCAATTAAGTGTCTTTCTCTTAATTTCAGCTCAGGTCATGGTCTTACAAGTCATGAGTTGGAGCTCTGCATGGAGCTCTGTGCTGACAGTGCAGAGCCTGCTTGGGACTCTCTCTCTGTCTCTCTCTGTCCCTCCGCTGCTCACACATGCACTCTCTCTCAAAATAAATAAAACTTTTTAAAAAATTTTTTTTTCCAGTTTTGTTTCTTTTTTCTTTTTTCTTTTCTTTTCTTTTTTTTTTTACAAATAGTTTATTGTCAAATTAGTTTCCACATAACACTCAGTGCTCATCCCCACAAGAGCCCTCCTCCATGCCCATNTTTATCTGATATGTCATTTGCAACTATCTTTTCCCATTCCGTTGGTTGCCTATTAGTTTTGTGGGTTGTTTCCTTTGCTGTGCAGAAGCTTTTAATCTTGATGAGGTCCCAATCATTTATTTTTGCTCTTGATTCCCTTGCTTTTGGGGATGTGTCAGGTAAGAAGTTGCTGCGGTGGAGGTCAAGGAGGTTGTTTCCTGCTTAAAAAATGTTTTTAAACCAAACCACAAAAACAGTTGCTCACCGTAAATCACAATGTTAGCATAAACTACCTGGTGTGGCCCAAGTCTTCGGGCATACAAAGACACTCTCATCAGGCAGTGTGCTCCAAATGCTCAGAGATCATCTCGAAGGACTAGGCCAATGAACGGCAGGTCCTGAAGACCTTGAAGGTGCAGGTTTGAGCAGCCCAAGCCTGCTGAGTTAACTCCTTACTGTACGATACTTTTCTTGTTTTTAATGTTGTACAGTAACTACACATTGCTTTCTATCATTATGATGATAACAGTAATTTATCCAGAAACGAAACTGGAAAAAATTCTGCAAAAATGAAATGCATCGGAAATGTCTGTGCTGTCGTTCTAATATTGTTAGATGTCACCAAATTCAAACACTATCTGATAACTTTCTGAGTGCCAGAAGTGACAGCCCAATAGCTATAGGTGAAATAGATCATTATGAAGTAACTTTCTTGCCAGGAATTCTCTGAACTTTATAAGCAGTCTCATGAATTCATACCAGAGGTGACCCAGAGTCAGTTCTCTTACTTCATTTTGAAGCAGAAAATCTTAGTCCAGGATGCCCAATGACCTTCCTGGGCAGTATTATAATAAATTGTAATTAGTGGTTTGAAGGGGATAGTTCTTTTCCTTTAAAAAAGTGTGTTTATCAGAGTAAAGAGCTTTGTTGGAGCTGTATCTCTTGGAGTTAGAAAGAGCTACAGTAGAAAATGGGTTATTCTTTTGGCAGCTGGGAGAAACGGTCTGTCAGTCAAGAGCCTGAATATTATTCAAACAGGAGAGAATGAACCCTGTAGAATGTTCAGGTGTGGAGAGGCCCTTGGAGGCTTGGAAAATATTCTGCTTTGCTTAATGCCGAATGCTAATTGATGGATCTCTGCTGATTGCTGTTAGTTTTAAAGTTGCATTCCGATTAAGCTTTCTCTGCCTCAGAAGATGTGGCAATTAAAAAGTGCTTTAATATAAGAGAGAATGGGCCCAGGAGCAACATGGAAGGCTCGGAGAGCTCATCCAGAATAACGACAGATGTGGGGCTGTTGAAAGTGCTCAAGGTGGGTAAACAACTCAGTGAGGCCATTTTTTTTTTCTAGGAGAGAGAGACAGTATGAGCAGGGGAGGGTCAGAGAGAGAGGGAGTCACAGACTCTGAAACAGGCTCCAGGCTCTGAGCTGGCAGTCAGCACAGAGCCCGACGCGGGGATCGAACCCACGAATCAGGAGATCATGACCTAAGCGAAAGTCAGAGGCTTAACTAAGCCACCCAGGCGCCCCTCAGTGAGGCCATTTTTAAACAAAGGCTTAGAGATTAGCATGTGATAGTTTGACAGCTGGGAGCTTTCTCCACTTTGTTCCTCGGTTACCTCCCAGCCCAGCCTTCTCTCCCTTTCTGTTGTCCTTCCCACCTACCCCTCCCACCCCCCTTTCCTCTCGGACATTCCATCCTTTGCTCTCAGCACCCTGGGTTCTGGTTACGGTGATGGAAACCTTCTGTGGCTGCCTTCCTGCAAAGAGCTTCACCAAATCCAGTTATTTCTAGAACTACTGGAAATAGGAGTAAACCAGTAGAGGTAGATGCTGGGGACTTTGTTTCCCCCACCTCTCCCTCCCATCCTGTTCCCCCAAAGACTGACTTCTATGGGCTGCAGCGGCTGGGTGCTTTTGTCCTCGGGCTTCTGATTAGATCAGCCAGTGGGAGGCAGCAGCAGCAGATCAGAGGATGGGAGAGGAAAGGAGTGGAAGTATTTATTCTCTGCCCCTGGTCCAGCCTGACTGCTCAGCTCCCATCAAGCAGACCCTCTCTTGTGGTTATAGCTCTCACTGGATTGCTATAACAACTTAGGGGTTTAACGAGTTCCCTTTATATCCCTTGATGCTTCTCTATGCTTTTCTGTTCCCTTGACCCTACTCCCCTCTGTAAACAATCTATCCTTTAAACTCGCTTTAGTATCCCTTTTGAGCAGCCATCTGTTAGCTTCTGGGACCCTGATACATGCAGCAACTTAGGTTCTTTCTGCAGAAGTGGGGAAGGCCCGCATCAGGTACCACTGACGTGTTGTCACCTATGCTGTCGTGTAGCTGCCCTCTTTGCTACCAGACCCAGGTTCCACTGAGGGCAGCCAGGTCACGGCAAGCTAAAGCAATGTGCAAGCCAAAGAGGGAGCTAAAACCACAAAGGAGTGGGGGCGGTGGTTAGAAATAAATGGAACAAGGAGGAGAGACAGAGGCTAAGCAGCTCATGAGGGAGAGCTAGAAACAACCAGTTCCCAGCTGTCTCAGAACCTGATGACTCCCACTTCTAATCCCTGTGATACCCAGCTGCACCACACTATTTGCTCTGAAGTTCCCATATGATCATGGTTTTCCCTTATGTGCCAAACATATTCTAAGAGCTAGGGCGCTTAACAGATCAGTATCAGCATAGGCCTCTGTTCTTCACAATAAAAACAAACCTAACTGAAATATGTGTGGGCTCCCAAATTGACAGCACCTTGCACGGGACCTGGAGACTTATAGCAGGCATAACATGTCTGGAGAGATCATGCAAGAAGTAGAGGAGGAGGAGGAAGAGGTTCCCCAACTCCTTCCTTACCCGTTTTACATGTTCTTTCCCATGGTTTCCAAAAGGAGACTTGGCTGTCCTTTGTCCCTTTTTCCCTTGGTGTAGCAGTTCCAAAAAGTCTGATGCTTAAGGATGTGGTACAGTCTCATGATTTAGGATGATGACTCTGGAGTCTGCCTGCCTGGGTCTGGATTCCAAATCTTTAAACTACTGAATGTGAAATCTTGGACACATTACTTAGCCTCTAGCCTAACTTCCATTTCCTCATTTGTAAATGGGTAGACTAATAGTATCTATTCATAGCGCTGTTATGAGTGCTAAATAGAGTAATCCTTGTAAATGGTTCAGCACAGTTGCTGGCATGTAGTGAGAGATCAGTGTAGTGGGGTGAATTGTGTGTCTCTCCGCCAAAGATATATGTAGGTACTAGCCCCCAGTGCCTGTGAATGTGAACTTATTTGGAAACAAGGTCTTTGTAAATGCCATTAAGTTAAGAATCTTGATATGAGATCATTCTGAATTTAAGATGGATTCTGAATTCATTGAACAGTGTCCTTGAAGAGAAAGGAAAGGAATACTCTGAGATGCAATCATAGAGACACAGGGCAGAGAAGGTCTTGTGGGGAAGAAGGCAGAGATTGGACTAATGCTGCCAGGAGCCATCAGAAGCTGGAGGAGACAAAGATGGATTCTCTCCTAAAGCTTTTGAGAGGGCATGGCTCTATTGGCACCTTGATTTTGGATTTATTTCCTGCAAAACTAAGAAAACAATTTTTTGTTGTTTTAAGCCACTGAGTTTGTGGTAATTTGTTATAGCAGCCCTCGGAAAACATGCAGTCAGTATGTTTTCTCTTGTTACTTTAAGAGAGATCTATGTCCACAGTGACTGAGGAAGGATAAGGGTAATGTTCAGGTGCCGCTGCAAACAGTCTTTTGAGTTTTTGATGTTCTATGTACACTTAGAAGAGAAGGATGAGCAGACAGGAGAGATAAATTTAAAAAAGTGGCCTTACTGTGATTTCTTTTTATTGTTAATATAATATTTTCAGTTTTATTAAGATATAATTAACATCACTGTATAACTTTAAGATGTATAGCATAATGGTTTGACTTACATATATTGTGAAATGAGTATCACAGTAAGTTAATTACCATTCATCATCTCATATAGATACAATAAAAAGGGGGGGAGAAAAAAATTTTCCATGTGATAAGAACTCAAGATTTACTCTAACGACTTTCATATGTATCATACAGTAATGTTAACTATAGTTAGCATGCTGTATTTATAACCCTTATATTTATTTATCTTGTAACTGGAAGTTTATCTTACTTTGATTCTTGAGAAAAAGCAGGGAAATGCCATGGAAAGTACTTTGGCAATGGGAGAGTAGGTTGATTGAATCAACCCTTCCTACTGAGGGTTACAAATTACAATAACTGGACAAAATAGAAAAAAAATATATTTGAAGACATCAGATAACTAACAAGATAGTGAGAAATTGCAGGACCAAGATCTGGGAGTGGAAAAAGGCCCAGAGGGATGAGTGAGGTGTCAGTTTAAACTCAAAGTATTTGCTGACTCTGAAAGTTTAGAGACTAAGAAGCTGAAGATCAGTAGACTTGGTGACTTAAAGAAATGAAAAAGAGAGTTCAAGATTCTACTAGAAGGAGATGCTGCTAATCTCCAAGGCTCTGGCTCAGGCTACCTCTTAGGAGTAAGAATGAGCCAGAAAGAATCAGTCAGTATATGAGATGAAGCCATTTCAAACTCTCTTAATCCCTATTGGATTAAGATGGTCTGGGAGTGAGAGTGTCTGTGGGTGCCTGCCTGCCAGACACAAAAGTAAATCCTTTCTGGAGAAAGATCCAACATCCTGTTCTCAAAGTTTGTCCATAATTTTTATATGCCCTGTCTAGTACTTAAAAAAAAAATAGTACCAGGGTACAAGGAATCAAGACTATATGACCAAAAATAAGAGAGGCAATAGACAATAGAAACAGGTCCACAGGAGATTCAGATAATTGAGATATCAGACATGGGATTTAAAAGAACCATGCCAAATATATTCAAGGAGTTAAAAGATGATATTGAGAATTCCAGGTAACCTAAGGAAAATAGCAGCTGCATAAATCCTCATCAGTCCACATATTCTCCAAAAAGTATACAGATCAACACAAGGAACAAATAAAACCACATAAAACAGATACTTTTAGAATAACTAGAATATAGAAAAACATGACAAGCTCCAAATAACTTATTAGTATTAACAGTAAACCCCAGCAAAGCTGTCTCTGTAGCTTCTACTACAATCCTTTGTGGAGAATGGTCGTGGGAGGCGGAGACTTGGAAAAACTGTGTGGAAGATCATGAATCTAAGCTCATGCTGAAATCACCTGCAGGAAGAGAAATTTCATCCTAAATACAAAAATACTGAAAATGAGTTTTGCTAAATCAAAGCACTGACTACAGGGGAGGGACTTAAAAGTGTGTGGAAATTTGAAGTGGAATTATTGGGAAGACTTCTGGGGAAGAAAAGGGTAAAAGAGTGATGTCCTTTGTAACCTGAGTGATTGGGGGCGGGGGGAGGGAAAGAAGCAAGAGGAGGAGTTTTAAAATCCTGAGAGACAGAAAAGAATACACACTCAAAGGAAAGCAAACTCTTCTCACCCCATTACAAAAAAGTAATGCATTAGAGAAAATGCACTTCACTACTGACAGAAGATGATGCTTTCAATATAGAAATCTTGAGAAACCTGCCCCTCCCCATGAATACATGAATGTAGTCATTACCTACATAAAACTTTTATTAGAAGAACACAGAAGAGAATCAAAGTTCCCACCTAAACCAACCATAAAGCAGAAGAAAACAAACAGTACTTCAAACTGAATGTCAACAAATACTTGATATGAAAAACTACCTTGACTTAAGAAAACAAGGAAATAAAATAGATAAAAACAGAAAAAAATAAAAGTTAATTATACTCAAGAAAGAAATGGAAGAAAAAGAAAATCATCTCAAGAATGAAGACTAATTTACAAGATGACTAGGAAAGATTCTAATGAGCATTTAATCATGGGTCATTGAAGAAAGGCAGAAAACAACCAAGAAAATGAAGACAAAATACAGAGGATGTGAAAGGGATTGTGGAGAAAGTGGTTGAGATAGAAGACAGACAAAGCAAAGTCAACATAATTTCTGCTTCCCTGAAGCAGAAAAATAAACAATGGAATAGAAACAATAAATAATGTTTAAAACTATAGTCCAAGATAATCTTTGGAATTAAAAAAAAATCTGAATCTACATATTGGTAAGTCCCACTGAGCAACCTGGAAAATTCACCCACAACAGTTGATTCCAAGAAATATATTTTTTTAAACTTTTTTAAATGTTTTATTTCTGAGAGAAAGAGAGAGAGAGTGAGCAGGGGAGGGTCAGAGAGAGAGGAAGATACAGAATCTGAAGCAGGCTCCAGGCTCTGGGCTAGCTGTCAGCACAGAGCCTGACATGAGGCTTGAACCCACAAACCGCGAGATCATGACCTGAGCCGAAGTCGGCTGCCCATGACTGAGCCACCCAGGCGCCCCGATTCCAAGACATATCTTAATAAAACTATTATACTTCAAAGATTTAAAAAAAAAAAAATCCTCAGAGCCTCCAGGCAAAAAGACCAAATGACTAAAGGCCAAGAGAATTAGGCTAACATCAGACTGCTCAGAAGAAACATACAGAGCAAGGCAAAATGAAGGCATTGCAAGAAATTCAAGAAAAGAAAAGTGTGACCCAAAAATTTTATATCCAGTCAAGTTGTCCTTCAAGTATCAAGGCTGTAGAAAAACAGCTTAAAGTATACAAGAACTCAGCAAGTACTACATTCAGTGAATTCTCAAATAAGAATCAGCTACCCAGGAATAAGCTACAAAGAGATCAGAGATCAAAGATAAAAACAGAATTATACATTTCTTAGAAGAAAGTATAGGTGAATTCCTTTATAACCTGGATATAGGCAAAGTTTTCTAGTTATTACTCAAAATATGGGGGCAATAAAGGAAAAGATTGATTAATTTAACTATATTTTAAAAACTTCAACCTTTACATGGTAAAAACAAATAAAATACCCATAAGCAAAGTTAAACAATGAATGAAAAACTAGGAGAAAATATTTGAAGAATTTATTACAGACATGTAATATACAGATAGAATTAATTGCAGAAAAGTAACCAAAGAACTCAATAGAAAAATGGATAAAAAAATATGAGAAGACAATTCACACACAAAAAAAAGGTATTCAGAATTACTCAAAATTATGGAAGTGCACGACAAAATTATTCTGAGATACTAATTCCTCACATAATGAATTGGCAAAGATTTTATTTTTAAATTTTTAGTGTAGTTGACACACGATGTGACATTAGTTTCAGATGTGCAACAGTGTTCAACCTGTGTGTATATTATGCTATGCTCACCATAAATGTAGCTACCATCTGTCATCATACAACACTGCTACAATATCATTGATTATATTCCCTGTGCTGTGCCTTTTATTTCCATTACTTATTCCATAACTCCTACCCCCCTTTATCCATTTTGCCAATCAAAGGAAACAGTGAAACTTAGAGTTAAGTTTAAATAAATGTTGATGAATAGCATTAATATAAACTGTGCTGTTAATCTATTAATTGAGTTACTTTTGGCAGGTAACATAACCATATATATATACCTCATAGACATATTGGTAAAAATTGATAAATTAATACTTCTAAGTCATTTAAGACAAGTTGTGGAATAGAGTAATCTGCCCTATAAATATGTGTTGCCATTGTTATTATTAATAGTATTCTTTTTTGTTTTGAGAGAAAGTGAACATGATCGGTGGAGGGACACAGGGAGAGGGTGAGAGAGAATCTTAAGCAGGCTCCACACCCAGTACAGAGCTTAATGCAGGGCTCGATCTCATGATCATGAGATTATGACCTGAGCCAAAATCGAATAGTATGCTTAACTGACTGGGCCACCCAGACACCAACAGTACTCCTGTAATTGGAACTGAAATCCCAGATAATTGTAGTGTGAGAGGTGGCAGGAATGAGTAAGGGAGAAAGAAAAGCTTGTTAAGTTTCTTAACTTAATGAATAAAGTTAAGAAATAAATATGTTTTAAATATTTATGGAAAACCACTAAAAGTAGATAAAGTAAGCAAAATTCAGTCAATCTTTAAAAAGGTAGTAGAGAAAAAAAGAAATACTAAAAAATAATAGAAAATTTGAAAGTATAAATTAAAATTGTGAGTAATCATAACAAAGATAGACTATATTTTATTAAAATTCAGAGTTACAATAAATAAATAAATAAATTCTGTGCTGTACATGAGGTTTTCTAAAACAAAATGACATGAGAAAATATATGCCAGGAAAGCATTAACAAAACATACATATAGCAGTATTACTATCAAGCAAAATAGAATTTAAGGCAAAGCATGTTTGGGGATGGAGGTTTTATTTCATATTGATCAAAGTTATATTCCAATAAAAAGATGTAATCATATAACATTTTATGTTTATGAGTAGCTTCAGAATACAGAAAAAGCCCCAATAGACTAAAAATACAAATGAAAACCACAATGAACTACCATTTCATTCCCAGTAGGGTAGTTATACTCCAAAGGACAATTACAAGCGTTGGTGAGAGTGTAGAAGAATTGGAACCCAATACGCTGTTTGGTGGGAGAATGTAAAATGGTGCAGGTGCATTAGAAAACAGTCTGGTGGTTCCTCAAAAAATTAAACATCATAGGTGATCCTATGACAGCAATTTTACTCCTGAATATATATCCAAGAAAAATGAAAATATCTGCACATTTTACATGAATGTTCATAGTAGCATTATTCATAATAATTAAGAAGTGGAAACAACCCAAATATCCTTCAACAGATGCAAAGATCAACAAAAATGTTGTAGCCATAGAATCAAATCAAATATTATTTAGCAATAAAGAGGAAATACAAACCCATGCTACAACATGGATAAACCTTGAAAATGTTACACTAAGTGAAAGAAGCCAATCACAAAAGACCACATATTGTATGATTCCATTTACATGAAATATCCAGAATCGGCAAATCCATAGAGACAAAAAAGTAGATTAGTGGTTGCCTAGGGCTGTAGGGGTAGAAGGGAAGTGGAGAATGGCTGATAATGGGTATGAGATTTGGGATGATAAAAACATTCGAAATTGATTGTGGTCATGGTTGCTCAACTCTATGAATGAATACATTAAAAGCCATTGAAATGTATACTTTAAATGAATGAGTTGTGGTATGTGAATTATATTTTAATGAAGTTGTTATAAAAATAAATGCAAAAAGAAGTCTAAACAGAAATTGACAAAAATGCAGATTAAAAAAGTTTATTTATTTTGAGAGAGAGAACACGTGTGCACACATGCATGAGTTGGGGAGGGGCAGAGAGAGAGACAGAGAGAGAGAGAGAGAGAGAGAGAGAGAGAGAGAGAGAGAATCCCAAGCTGTCTCCATGCTGTCAGTACAGAACCCGACAGGGGGTTGATACCAGAAACCAGGAGATCATGACCTGAGCAGAGATCAAGAATCAGACGCTTAAGTGACTAAGCCACCCAGGCTTCCCCATTTTGGTTTTTAAAGAATATATTTTGTCTTCTATTTAAGATATAGTCTGTAATTATATTCAGGAAATTTGACTTATGGATAGTTGTTTATTTGCATTTTCCTTTCTAGGAATCTGAGGAGTTCTTTCAAAAAATTTTAAGCAATTTTGATCAGAGGTAGATAAAGCAGCAGTGAGGGAATTTGCTACTCTGCATTTAATTTTGACCAGTCAGGTGGAAATAGGGTGGACAGGTGGAAATGGGAAAAATTAAGCTGGAAAGGTCAACATCAGGGCATGATAGGTTGAACCTGCAATTTGGAATCAGATCTGGATTTAATCTTCCATCTAATTACTAGATATATGACCTTGGGTCTACAAAATTACCACTTTGAGTCTCAGTTTTCTCAACTGTAAAATGAAGACAATAGGCCTTCCCTTATAGAATTGTTATAAGAATTAGAGTTTGCAATGGTCGCTGTTATCATTTCCAACCACTAAATGCAGGAACCATTTTACAAGTGCTAGTTACTGCTCCAACACAAAGGGCTTAGGGACTATCCATGCAGGATGGAAAACCATGTCTTTGTAAGTATCTGTGATTGATAAAATTTCATTTTTATATTCATGTGAAAGATTCATCCCTTTAACTTCCATCTATTGCCCTGGTTTTATTGCTTGAATTGTTGTCATCCTAATGATAGACTTTCAATACTACATCATCTCCTTCCCCTAGCACCAAGTATTCTCCTGGCTAAGCACTCCCCAATGCCTCAGTTTTTCCTTATGGGACCAGGCTTCCAAGACTCCCCAGCATCCTAGATATCAGCTTGGTGACAGCTACTATGATTTGCAGCTGGGACCAATGGTCTAAACATGGTCTGATTAACTCAGAAACTTGAGGCTATTTCCTCTCTTGATAATTGCAATGGAGCCTGGAGTGTCATTAGTTTGTTTAGTTGCCTAGTCACATCCTTAGCTCCTGTTGAACTTGCATTCAGCCAAGAACCTGCAGAATTTTTCAAATGGTCTTTTTTCAGAGTCAGGTCTTTCATCCTCTTTATTCTACAGTTGTAATATACATTTTAAAACTATATGTGAATATACATAGATACATACACGCACATACATGTGTGTATATATATGTATTTCTAAACTTTTATCTATGTTCATTTATATGAAGAGTTGCAGAAAGTACTAAACACAGCATGCAAACAATATCTAACATTTATTGAAAATTCCTATAAGCCATTACTGACTTTTTACCCTATTTTCTTTTTTTAATGTTTATTTATTTATTTTGAGGGGGGGAGGGGCAAAGAGAAAGAGAGAAAGAGAATCCCAAGCAGGCTCTTATCTGACAGAACAGATCTTGACATGGGGCTCGATCTAACAAAGCATAAGATCACGACCTGAGCTGAAATCAAGAATCTGCCACTTAACCAACTGAGCCACACAGTCGCCCCTACTCTACTTTCAAATGAGCCAACAGAGAGGTTATATAGCTTGTGCGAAATTTCACAGCATGTGACTGTCAGAACCTGCAAGCTTGTACTCTTAACCGCTGCTCTATCCTGATTCCTAACATGGCACCAAACACGTTTGCATACCCCAGCATCCCTTCCACTAGGATTGGGGAGGGCACTGAGCTGCAGGTCTGGGTTAGGTCATAGTTTTTCTGGGTCAGTGTCCTTATCTGTATGGTGACTCACTGGGCTTGAGAATTTCTTATGTTTCACTCAGCCCCAAGAATCCGCATAAATCCAAGACTCTAATCAAAGTGTAGAAAAGAAGTTAAAGTTTTAATTTTCTTGCCTAAGGATTCTGCTTGCACTTGAGCTCACTCACACACAGAACGGCACATTTGTCCCTATTGAATTTTGACTTATCAGATTTATGGTAGCAACCAGAGCTTCTGAGATTAGTATTTCCGCATGCAGTCACATCGCTGGCCCTCCTACTCAGCAACAGCACATGCAGCCTGATGCCTCCATCTTTTTGGCCTTATTCCAAGTCACTGGTCACATGCAGCAACCCACGTTGGCTGGCAGGGTCCAGTTTTATATACTTCCATCTCCACAACTGTTTTAAAGATGAGTCACATAGTGTTCTTTCCTGGAATAACCATCTGTGGTGTCAACCAAGACAGACCATGACCACAGTCTCTGGGTCAGAGAATGACCCTGAGCAAGTCCCCTAACTGGCTGGCTGTGACCAGTGGGGTCAGCTCCAAGCAGACCCTGTGAGCTGTTGGGCAGGGGTGCAGTGATGCTGAGAAGCTCGCTTACACCTCACTTCACTATCCTGTCCCCAGCAGGCTCTATGAGCCACTTTTTCTTCTTTGGTAAGATCAAAAGCTCACTTCTGGTAAGAAGAGAATGTTGGATCTTTTATTCCTAGCCTTCTTTCCTCTCACCCTCAGACCTAAGCAAGAACCTTATCTTTTCTCAGTCAACATACATGCCCTGTCTGCAAGAAATAGAATTCTTTTCATCACAAGGATATATTTTTACTAGTCATGCCTGTCTCTGGAATGCAAACACAGACCAAGCTGGTGTAACATTTGACTGGTAGAGAAACTCTGGTACTATTTTGGGAAATCTTAGGGGGAAAATCTCCTTTTGGGTGCTGGAGATTTTTCTTTCTCATTGGCAGCAGATAAAATGAATAGAAAAAGTGTCTTTTTCTTAAGCAATGATGCAATAATTGATACATTCCTTTCCAGGACACTGCATATCTGCAGTGAGGAAAAGTACATGTAATTTTGCAAATTTCTTGTTAATTTTCTCTCCTTGTTTGAAATTATGCTTGCTTGTTGAAAATGTTTGTAGTCCAGACGGGAGTGAGGGGGGAAGGGTATCTCACTGTGTGACCCACGTGAGGGAAGAGCCTTGTGATTAGATGTCACCTTTAACCCAGAATTTCTGTCCTGAAGCAAGAGGTAGAAGAAATGAGTTAGGATCCCCTGTGTCTTGCAAAGATACAGCCTCAGTTGTAGCCCTCTATGTTATTTTGCTCCCAAAGACAAGTAAACCAAACCAGATCCAGGGTATTTGGTCATGCATAGAATCCTATACTCAGAGGAAGTTGCAGCCAAGTAATATGTGGATTTTATGAGACTTGCCTTTCATAAGACAAGGGAATGGGCATAAGGGAATAAAAGATGGAAATCCTTTGTCTGCTCTCTGTCCCTCAGAGTCCTGGCTTTCTATCACGTTGTGATAAAAAGAATGTGAGTATGACCCGACTCAGACAGGGATGGCATCCCTAATTTTGACAGGTCCTATAATAAACACCAAGTGTTTAAGTGCTTGTGCCAGGGTCACTCAATACCCAGGTCACCTCCTGACTCTAAACCTAACATTCTTTCCACTTAGTGTCAAGGGCCAGGTTTCCTTCAAGAGAAGAGCTAACAGTTGCCACCCAGGGCAGGGTTTCTGACCTCACACTTCTGCTCGAGCTGGGGCACCCAGCTTCAGGAGCTCTGGGGAAGGAGGTAAATGGCAAAGATATTTCTGCCAAACATACGAATTTTGAGCACAATATAAGCAATAGGATTTCTCAGCTTGGAGAAGAGAATAAGAACAGACCCGAGGCTCTTTTTGGGAGTCCGTCTCCCTGGACAGCCGTGACCCCCGCAGCTCAGGGCACTTCTTCCGTTAGCTGTCATGTTGTTCTGAGAAGCCAGAGCCGAGCACAAAGACGGAAGCCATTCCAACTTAGTGAACTGTGGTGACATCAGTTATTGTGGCTCTCTAGCTCTCCATGGTTCATTTCTTCTGCTGATTGATCTGTCCTTCATCCCGGGACCTTCCTCCAGGTCTGTCTCTCTCTCAGCCAGGTCACTGGACCCTCCAGAGAAGGGCAGCTTTCTGGCTCCCGTGGGTGCCCACTCTGGGTCCCCGACCCACTATGCAGACATTTTGCTCATTCCTGGCTCTCACCACTGCACAGGCATTCCCTCCAAATGTGCTACCTGATTAAGATGCCCCCCAGTGAAGCCTGTTGATACAGAAGTCATGGAGTGGTGCCAAGAAAGCCATGCATCCTCAGACCCTCAGACTGTATTGTACAGCAGCCCAGCCCGCTTAACTGCCACCGACAGCCAGCGGGGAGCCCATTTTCCAGGGGACTGCAGGACTGGGAGACCAGGACTCCTTTGAGTGCCGTTTCAGGTATAATAATCGGTGTTTCTAAACCGGTTGCCATTTGTGCCCGAGATTTGCAGAAGCTCCTACTTTGATCCAAGAACAAGTCAGTTCCTCTGCCTGATCTTGGGATGATAAACATAACCCTGGTGAGAGGCTGAATGCACGGACAGACAATGGTCAGATCATACATGACAATGAAACTCTGACTAGCAGCCTCTGCAGCAACCAGTCCCTGAAGGGTCAGTGCTTGAACAGTGATTGTAGCTCTTCTCTCTCTCTCTCTCTCTCTTTCTCTCTCTCTCTCTCTCTCTCTCTCTCTCTCTCTCTCGTTAAAACCACCCTACTAACTCAGGACCAACCAGAGAATGCCAAATGAGCTCCCCAAACCAATCCCACTGGATGCCCCACTTCTGATTAGCCCCCCCTCCTCCAGCTTCGCCATGCCAGCAGCCTCCGATTAGAGCATTCCTGAAGCTTTCCACTATCCTCCACTATAAGCTTTCCTACTCCCTTGCCTGCTGTTGAGTCTCCGCCAAGCACAAGGGACGGTGGCTGACTCCCCTCACCATCGTGAGCTCTGAGTAAATAGCCTCTGCTGTTCTCATTCAGGAAGGCTTTGTTTATTTCCACACTGGGTAAGTCATAACAGCTCTGGAGCTCCAGCCACCTCCCACCCTCAACTGCTCAAAGGGAGAATATCCTCAGTAATGGAAAGGGAGTGATGTTATGGTGATGGCTCTATTTCCTTTAAAAAAAAAAATACAATGAAGTGACAGCAGAGGAACAGAAAAGCATCGTTTTTTCTTAGTGTTTAGGATTGTCTCTGCATTACCAACATGGATGTTAGAGGAAAGTGGCTACCCTGGGGCTACTGACTGAATGGAAAACTCAAGAAGTTCTGTGAGAGAAGCAGGGTTTAAGGATTCTGAAATCTGTCTTCTATCCCCAGTAAGTGCCCTTTGTAGTTATAGCTGAAGCCCCACCCTTTCCCTCATTCTCCCCTCCCCCCCTTCATTTGTCTCTTTGGACTCCTTTCTTTTTTGCAGGATAGCTCTTTGCTCCCTCTAGAACCTCCTATTAGTAGCAATTAAAAAAGAGTCTTCCAGCAACTTGACACTTTTTGAAATGCTAATTGATGCTAAGCAGAGCCATCAGGCTGTCTTTCACACCTACTCAGTCCCTGCCCCAGGCTTTTTTGCATATTTGAATCAATAAGTTTCTAAACCAAGGAAGTGTGAGATGTGCAAATAGGGTGCTCACACTGCCCTTGCCGAGATCGGTACCTGTGGGGACCCAGAAAACCCCCACAGCACCCCACGGGTTGACAATGTCTTAACCCCCCTGCAGATAGAATGCTCAGATCAGTTTGGAAGTGACCATAGTTAGAGCTTTGTTCAATGATTTGCATAAACACTGTTGACAAACAGTTGGTCAAGTCTGTCGCCTAAGCAGTGGGACCAGTGTGTACATCCAGTGAAAGAAAGAATGCAGAGAGGAGATTGCTGGATTCGGTAGGAAACTGGCTGATGTCCACCCAGCAAGAAAACTATGACCACGGGACAAAACCCATTTAAAAGTATTGATCCCTGTAAGTCAATATCTAATGTCACAGTCTGATCAGTGGTTGACATTATGTTAATAGTATGTCAAACCAGGTTGCATTTCTCTAGAGCAGCAAATGACCCTTCAGCTTGTCAATGATCTCATACGTGTTTAAAGGGGCATGCAGTCATCTTTTGCCTTTGTTTTAAATACTCCATGCTTCTAGAGGTTGTCCCTGAAGGGTAGCAGAATATGCCTCTCCAAAACATGCCTTTTTGGCATAAGGATTATTTTGAACTGATTATTTTTGAGAAAAAGCAGACACAGGAGAAGCTCTAAAAATAGAGTAGAATTTACTCTTTTGTAAAAGGAAATTTGCATTTATCAGGGAAATCTCTATTTGGAACACTGTTTCTCTCTTTGTACCAGAAAGAGAAGGATGACTAAATCACAAGAAGCCCCTGTCACTGCACCTGACTCAAAGCTGCATAACAGCCTTGTCCAAAAATCCCTAACAGCCAAGATTTTACCTGCTAACCTATTGTAAGGCCACAAGTCTAAACGTCTAAACCAAACTGACCCCATGACAGGCTTTAAGTTTCCCCTCTAAACTAGAAGGCCTGAGTTTCAGCTTCTCCGAAACTATCAGGCAGTTACACATTGCCCAAGGCAGGAGAAACCACCCTTGCAACACCCAATCAGGAAAGTCCAGCGACCACCCTCCACATTGTTAAGGGAGAGGCCTGGAGATAGAAACTATAGATAGGACCCTGTTACCTAATGTTAAAGTTAACCTGTTAGTCGCCGAACACGACCCTAGGCTCGCTCTGTGATTGGTTGAATTTAAAGGTACTCTGAATGTTGTAATTGGATCCCGCCAAAAGTAACGAATACTCTAGACAATGTGCATGGTCAAACCCGCTGTCAATGATGTTGAATAATTATGACTGGATCACTGTTCCCCTGCCACAACTTTTGTAATTCCCCTGTCTCAAACCCCATAAAAACCCTACTCTGCCCTTGTTCGGGGCTCTCAGCACAGATCCATGCGCTGGTGAAGTCTGTGAGCCCGAGCTCGAGCCCGTAATAAAGCCCTTTGCCTTTGCATACGTGACTCGGTCTCCCTGGTGGTCTCTGGTCGGTGAGGATACTGCGATCTGGGTATAACACTATAACTTGCCTCTCTTCCCACCAACATCTTCCTTTTGTCTTGAACTGAAGATGATATTTAAAGAGATATTGTGGGCATTTCAGGGAGTTTTACTCAGTTTTCCTGGGTCTTCCGTGTATCCATGATGAGGGAGCATAACACAAGCTGAGGGCAAAGTGCAAGCTAGTACCCCCTCCTCCCCATACATGTGATGTTCCTCAGACACCCCTGGCTACTCAGGAACAAAGGAAAGGGGTTTAAGTGCTTGCCGTGGTGATGTAGGGAACAAAGGCAAATAAAAACTTAAATTCCCACACTGCCTCCAGCTCATTGACAAGTCCTTGAAACTGGTGAGTGACCTCTCTCCAGGAGCTCAGCTGCCTCCATGATGACACATTGCTAGTAGCAAAAGGGAATCTTGGCTTAACATTACCCTGACCCCCTACCCCCCCCACCCCCTCCCAGGAACCTGTAAGTCTACTTTAACATATAAAAATTCCTTTGGAAACTTCCTTTATCTCAACTCTCCCATGATATATGCTGGCAATCATCCTCCAAGCATATGGTCCACTGATACACATCTGAAGGGTCTCATGACTTAGGTTTTATTAAATGATAATAAATGGTTTTTTCCTAACAGCAGCTAGCCCCTCAAGGTCCTGGAAACCTTGCTTCCAAAATTCCTTAGAGACTTTCACTGTCCCTGACCCCCTCCATACTGGAGAGTATATAATCAGTTACCTATCACAATTCCAAGCAGCTTTTTCTACCCATGGGTCCTGTCTCCATGCTTTAATAAAATCACCTTTTGCACCAAAGATGTCTTCAAGAACTCTTTCTTGGCCATTGGCTCCAGACCACCCCACCATCCCCCTAAAGCCCCATTAAGGTACACATGTTATTAAACTTCTGTTTGTTTTCCTCTGGACAATCTGTCTTTTAGTATAGGGGGGTTTTCCACACAACCTAGAAAGGTAGAAAGAAAATTAGTTTTCCTCCCCTATATGCCCATATCCTCAGGGCAGACCCAAGACCTCCATGTGAGTGGTCTCCTCTAGGAACATATCCCTGCAGTTTATGACTGCAGCAGTATTGACCAGAAGCTCCTCTCTGGTGGCCCTTCCTGTCCCTAAGCCCCAGTTTGGACAGCTCTTCTGACAAAAACTCTCTCCTTTACCAAGTGTCAGTGAGGCCCCTGTGAGCCTTCTTCTTGACTAGGTCTTGACCTTGGCCTTCCATGCCCATCCTTGCTGAGTCTCCACTAAGTCAGTTTAGAGAGAATGCCCACCCTTGATATTTGATCAAGTTCTTCATCTTTCACCTTTGACGTCCAAGTCCTTGGCCAGCTTAGAGCCAGAGTCTTTTTAAGTCAGTTTAGCAAGAATTCCTTACCTTTGATATCCCCTCTTAGTAATGTTATATTATGTAATGTTATATTTCACCCTGTTCCTTGATTATAAATCCCCACTGTCTTTGCTGGATTTAGAGTTGAGTCTGATCTCTCTCCCTCATTGTAGTAGTCTTGAGTGAAGTCTTCCTTACTGCTTAACAAGTATCAGAGTAATTTTTTTTCTTTTACACCACTCTCTCTGCCAGGCTTAGTACTGCTGAGGTCTGGGGCTTATAGCAACATTGCTCGGGAGGTACACTGGGGAGGAGAATGATGGCACCACTGCTTTGGTCAGCACAGCCTCTCCCCTTTATCTCCTTTTGGTAGTACTAACCCCTCTCTTTGGCCACATGTGGGCACAGAATTCCAGCCTGGGTCATTCCCTGGACATCTGGTCCACATGCCCTGGGCCTGATACACAGTGGTAGAAATAAGGTCTTTTCTGTCGAGGTCGCCAAGCTTGGAAGATGTTAAATCGGGGCTTTGCCCCTGCCCCTCAAAACCTCTCTTAAAATTGTCCAGAATGAAGCTAAGATGCATAGAGCAGTAGGGCATAATGGGAAAGAGTTCTGAGGGTATCCCAGATATTCCAATTAGCCCTGGTCACTCCCAAAGCCAGGACGTTCCCTTTGGGTCTGAGTTAAGATTTATGTCAATAGCAGCTAAAGCCCCGAGTATTGCAGGGCAATGGTTCAGTTACCCTCTTCTACAGTCCCAGAACAACCCTCCCTCACCTGACCTGCAAGCCCCCAGGAGCACCTTCCCTGTCAGTTCCCAGGCCCTCTCTGAGGAGGCCCTTATACTGAGCATGTCTGAGCTGGGTGTGGCTTTCATTTTCTCTTTCCAGCTTCTCTTGGAAGTCTGTTTTTCAAATTTGAGCAAAGAACAGACCCCATTCAGAGAAAAAAAAAAGAATAGCAGACCCCCTGAGTGAATTTAAATTATTTTTATACTAAGTGCAAACATATAACATATGTCCATGGCTATATAAAACCAAAATAAATTTTCAACTATAAAACCAACAAAACTCAAATTAAAAACAATAATTTAATGACATATTTTGCAAAAGCCACATTGCTGACATTGAGATTATTATTAGAAAATCTTGTCTAGTTATGAATTTTGATGGGGAATAAATGGTGGGAGAAGCCCTTGGACTAATTACTGTTTCTCAGCATCGTAACATTTTTGTTTCATAACGACCTCCCAAAAGGAGGCAGGCACTTCTGGGTCTGAGATAGAGGATGACCTCCAGGTTTCTCCTTGATGTTCTGAGAGCCTGGTTTGGAAACCCTGGGTTCTGAGATGCTCAGGTCCTCTTGACGTTCCTGATCAGATCCCTTTTCTTGAGAATGGAGGAGACCTGCCCATGAGGCCTATGGCCCCGGGACCCTTAAAACACTTGCTTCTCTGGGGTTTGGTCCTAGGCAGGCAGGTATAAATGTCCCCTTCCCAGGGGAGGCTGCCCTAATCACACTTGTTTTAGTTAAATTCTCAGAATTTGGAAGAGATAATGGAAAAATAGGAATATATGAAAAAACAATGTGAAATAATAGCAAAGCAGAACAGTATCTATTGTTTAAAAATATCTAGTGTTTATATACATACACATATGTATGTATATATATACACATACGTGTGTGTGTGTATATATATATACACATACGTGTGTGTGTGTGTGTATATATATATATATATATATATACACACACACACATATAAAGACATACTGAAAAGAAACAGATGCTTGAGGTTCTGGGTAGGGGAGCAGGGTGCAGAGAGAGGTTACTCTAGGACCCTAAGTCCCCACCCTTGACTCCTCCACCTCCTGCCTCCAGCCTCCCAGCCCCCTAGCACCAAGCAACCCTATATTTTCCCAATAACTTTATCCTGTTACAGAATACCTTAGTTGTATTCATTATCAAATGTACTAAAGAATATGTATGGTAATTGAAATGAAAAACTTAAAGAACTTTCCTATGACCATAATCCCTTCAATTTTTTTGACAGCAAATGATGGAAAGTAACATTTTAGAAGTACATTTCTTTTTTTTCAATTTTTTAACATTTAGTTTTGAAAGACAGAGGGTGATGTGGGGTAGGGAGAGAGGGAGACACAGAATCCAAAGCAGGCTCCAGGCTCAGAGCTGTCAGCACAGAGCCCGAAAACAGGGCTTGAACTCACAAACCACGAGGTCATAACCAGAGCTGAAGTCAGACGCTTAACTGACTGAGCCACCCTGGAGCCCCTTTATTTATTCATTTTTAAATGATTTCTACATCTAATGTGGGGCTCAAACTCACAACTCTGAGATTAAGAGTCACATGCTCTTCTGACTGAGCCAGCCAGGCACTCCTGATGTATCATTTTGATAAAACATATACTACTAAAAATTATAATCTTTATTCGATACAGAAAAATTGTAGATTAAGAGATATTTTAATTTGGGGGCACCTGGATGGCTCAGTCATGATCCAACTGATTAATTTTCTAACTTCAGCTCATGTCATGATCTTGTGGTTTGTGAGTTTAAGCCCTGCATTGGGCTCTGTGCTGACAGCCCAGAGCCTGGAGCCTGTTTTAGATTCTGTGTCTCCCTCTCTGACTGCCCCTCCCCCACTCACACTCTGTCTCTGTCTCTGTTTCTGAAAAATAAATATTAAAAAATTTTTAAAAAGAAATATTTTAATTTTTAAAATTTTATTTTAGAGAGAGTGCACAAGCAGGGGAGAAGGGCAGATGGAAAGAGAGAGAGAGACCTCTAAGCAGTCCCCACCCTCAGCTCAGAGCCCAGTGCAGGCCTCAATCCCATGGCCCTGGGATCATGACCTGAGCCAAAATCATGAGTCAGATACTTAGCCAAAATCAAGAGTTGGATGCTTAACCAACTGAGCCACTCAAGTGTCCAAAGAGATATTTTAATACCACGAAGGGCTTCAGAGTGAGCCTCCTCCAAATGTGCCACTTTGGCATGTGGATTACTTTGAGCTGAAGTTAGTCAAGGCCCAAAAGACTCAGGAAGGGCTTTTGCCTCCCCATTAGCTGCCTAAAAGAATTAAGATAAAGAGTCTGACCCAGGAAGAGAACTGTCTCCAGAGATATGAAGAATATAGATGAGGTGTAGTGAGCTGGGGGGTAAGCTCAGCAGGGCCTGGAGATCAAATTCCTGTGTTCCACTGTCTCTGCATTGACATGGCAAACATTTGTTTCTTAAGTTTGTTTATTTATTTTGAGAGAGAGAGGAGGAGAGAGAGAGAGAGAGAACAAGTGGGGTAGCAGTGGAGAGATAGAGAGTGAATCCTAAGCAGGCTTCGTGCTGTCAGTGTGGAGCCCTATGGAGATTGTGAACTCACAAACTGTGAGACCATGACCTGAGCTGAAATCAAGAAGCTTAACCAACTGAGCCACTCTGGCACCCCAAATATTTGTTTACTAGACATTTTCTCTGCCCATCTTCCTGTAAATTGTCTTCCTTTCCTTTGAAGTCCCAGAGCCCTACCCCTTCTCCTTAGCTTAAGGTGATGTATGAGGCCTGGCTGCCTGAATGCCTGAGGGTCTCATAGTCTTAAGTCTTACATGTGTATGTAATTAAACTTGCTTTCTCCCATTAGTCTGTTTTATATTGACTTACAGTCAAAGAACCTAGAAGAGTAGGGAAAATTTTTTTCTCCCCAGCCACCATCACAGGAAAAATTTTAGTTTTAAATTTCAGTTATTTGATGATATATTCCTTGTGAATTTTGGCATAAAATTGGAAGGAGTTCCAAGAATTGGGTGAGTTGTTTGACAAATCTCCCCCCATTCCCATCTACTTATTTATATGGATAAGGGTATTCAGTTCTTACATCATTGAAAATGAAAATTTCAAATGGAAACTTTACTGAACTCTATCTCAGTCTAGTAATAAGTACTATCCATGTGTGAATAGATGAACTAATTTAAAACAAAGCAAAACAGATGGAAAAACTGATTGGAGCTCACTCTGGTGGGCATTCCTGGCAGGGAATAAGGGTTAAAATCAGATTCTCCTTGAAGCCTGCTCCCACTCTTCCTTTCTCTCAACAGAGTTATATTGCCCTTTAAGATGAAATCAATATTCAGCGTTTGCATTATTATGACTAGTTAATGGGTTAACTAGCAGTGGACTATGCTTTTATTTCCTTTCCTATAAAATTATATATTTTTTCTATTTCTTTTTAAAAAAATTTTAATGTTTATTTTTTAGAGTGAGTAAGAGAGAGAGAGTGCGTGAAAGCGCATGAGCAGGGGAGAGAGAGAGAGGAGGGAGATACAGAATGAGAAGCAGGCTCCAGGTTTTGAGCTGTCAACACAGAGCTCAATGCAGAGCTTGAACTCAGGAACTGTGAGATTATGACCTGAGCTGAAGTCAGGTGCTCAAATGACTGAGCCAACCAGGTGGCCCTATTTTTATTCTATTTCTTAGTCTTCTATATTGTTATCACCAAGTCAGTCTTAAACTTCGCTATAGAATTGGAAATCTACTCTCAGTATGTTAAATATCTCAGGTATAATAATACTTTCAGTTTTTTCTTGAAGACATTCTCTGTGGGGCTTCCCCTGCTCCAATCTAGACTTTGCCCTCTTGATCTGCTACACAGCTGTCATCCAAGACTCATCCCCACACCATGTGGAAGAACATCCTTGCCACTCTCCTGAGCTGGACTGCAGGTTTTTGGTCTACCCCTTGGTTTTAATGGAACACATCCTCATTAACTTCCCGAGAAAGTATGCCAAGGGAAGTTCTCATTCTCCACTAATTCCAAATACCAATATTAAGGAACTAGAACAAAGGAGAATATTGATATCAAGGGGACACAGTCAGCAAAATAATATAGAACACAGGCAACATTACAAGTTACACGGCCTAGTTTGTTCAACAAATAAATCTCAAAAGGAAAAAAAAAGCACTTGCAAGAAAATAATTTATAACGAAAATAGATGGAGAAGGAAATTATAGATTCAACTATTTAGAAAGCAAACTATTTACAGTGTCAGGACCTTAAATAGATCTTGATTTAAACAAAGTATATATATATATATTTTCAAGATTTTATTTTTAAGTGATTTTTACACCCAGTGTGGGGCTTAAACTTAACAACCCCAAGATTAAGAATAACATGACTTGGTGACTGAGACAGCCAGGCTCCCCAACAAACTATATTTTTTAAAAGTACATGACATTTATGAAATAATTGGAATTTTAAACACTGGAACCTGATGATGTTCAATTCTATTTTAGATGGAATAGGAGCATTATTCTTATATTTTTAAGTTCTTATCTTTTAGAAAGACACACCACTAGAACAAGAAGGGGAAATGTGGTTAGAATGTAGATAAAGCAGTATTGGCCTTAACCTGATTATTGTTGATCAGATCATGGTTGAACCTAGTACTTGGTGGTTTCTTATATGGTTGTCTAATTCTAGACACATTTTACTTTTCCACCATAAATAGCTTTTTTTTTGAAGATAGAACAACAGAAAGTCACTGTTTTATCCCCATACTTAGGTAATATTTCAGTTAGATGTGAATTTTTTTTAACTAGGCTTCACACCCAGTGTGGAGCCCGAACTCACAACCCTGAAATCAAGAGTCACATGCTCTACTGATTGAGCCAGCCAGGTGCCTCTTTATTTATTTATTTGAAAAAAATTTTTTTGTGTGTGGGTATAAATTACCAGAGAGAAGTTCTTTATCCTCCATTTTAAAGAAGTTTCTTCACTGATGTCTTCTAATTCACAGTAAAGTTAGTTTCTGGGAGATCCAATGCTTTTCTGAGTCCTGGTCCTTAGTTAAACATAGCTTAGTTTTCTCCCTTTATATAAGTTTTAAGAGCTTCATTACTTTAGTTCTATAATTTCTTAATCAAATTTCTTGGCATGGGTCTTTTTTCTCCTCTTCATTTATTGTACTGAGAATTCGAAGGGCCTTTGATTCTAGACTGTTTTGCTTAAGCAATCATATTTTTCTTTGATAACTTTTTCCCTATCATTTTCTTTGTTCTTGCTGAAATTCCTATTATTTGGGTATTGAATTGATGTTATTTTTACTGGGATCACATTAAATTTGTAGATAACCTTAGGAAGAATCAACGCTTATTATCTGGTAGATTTTCTTACCTTGAACATGATATATCTTTCCATTTATTCAGCTGTCCTCTCAGTTTTGTCAAGTGTTTATGATTATTTTTATCATATTTGACACTTTTAATAATTTTATCCCTAGCAATTTTTATTTTGTTTTTGTGTCATTTTGAAATGAAATCTTCTTCAGTGATGTTTGCTAGCTAGTTATTGTTGCATGTAGGAAAGCTACTGATTTTACTTTTATGCAACTTTGCTAGATTCTCTTATTTCTAATAGTTTTCCAATGATTATCTTTTCCCCCCCCCCCGCCCAGNCCAAGTTAAGTTAATTTCACCTTTTCTTTTTTAATTTTTAACCTTTCTTTTGTTCTATTCTTTATTTATTTATTTTTTACTTTCTATACTTTATTTATTTATTTTATAATTTACATTCAAGTTAGTTAGCACATGGTGCAACAATGATTTCAGGAGTAGATTCCTTAAGCCCCTTACTCATTTAGCCCATCCCACCTCCCATGACCCCTCCCACAACCCTCTGTTCTATATTTAAGAGTCTCTTATGTTTTGTCCCCCTCCTTGTTTTTATATTATTTTTGCTTCCCTTCACTTATGTTCATCTGTTTTGTATCTTAAAGTCCTCATATGAGTGAAGTCATGTGATATTTGTCTTTCTCTGACTAATTTTGCTTAGCATGATACCCTCTAGCTCCATCCACATAGTTGAAAATGGCAAGATTTCATTCTTTTTGATTGCTGAGTAAACTCCATTGTATATATACCACATCTTCTTTATCCATTCATCCATAGATGGACATTTGGGCTCTTTCGATACTTTGGCTCTTGTTGATAGTGCTGCTACAAACATTGGGGTGCATGTGTCCCTTCGAAACAGCATACCTGTATCCCTTGGATAAATACCTAGTAGTGCAATTGCTGGGTCATAGGGTACTTCTTTTTTTAATTTTCTGAGGAACCTCATACTGTTTTCCAAAGTGGCTGCACCAGTTTCCATTCCCACCAGCAGTGGGATTTCTCCCAATCCTCGCCAACATCTGTTGTTGCCTGAGTTGTTAATGTTAGCCATTCTGACAGGTGTGAGGAGGTATCTCAATGTGGTTTTGATTTGTATTTTCCTGGTGATGAGTGATGTTGAGCATTTTTTCATGTCTTGGGTGGGCATCTGAATGTCTTCTTTGGATAAGTGTCTATTCATGTCTTTTGCCCATTTCTTCACTGGATTATTTGCTTTTTGGGTGTTGAGTTTGATAAACTCTTTATAGCTTTTTGATACTACCCTTTATCTGATATGTCATTTGCAAATACCTTCGCCTATTCCATAGGTTGCTTTTTAGTTTTGCTGATTGTTTCCTTTGCTGTGCAGAAGCTTTTTATTTTGATGAGGTTCCAATATTTCATTTTTGCTTTGGTTTCCCTTGCCTCCAGAAACGTGTTGAGTAAGAAGTTGCTGTGGCCGAGGTCAAATAGGTTTTTGCCTGCTTTCTCTAGGATTTTGATGGCTTCCTGTCTTACATTTAGGTCTTTCATCCATTTTGAGGCTTTTTTGGTGTGTATGGTGTAAGAAAGTGGTCCAGGTTGATTTTTCTGCATGTTGCTGTCCAATTTCCCCAGCACCATTTGCTGAAGAGACTGTCTTTATTCCCTTTGATATTCTTTCCTGCTTTGTCAAAGATTAGTTAGCCATACATTTGTGAGTCCATTTCTGGGTTCTCTATTCTGTTTCATTGATCTGAGTGTCTGTTTTTATGCCATGATTCTATTCTTTAAAAATAAATACTCGGGGTATTATTATTATTATTATTATTATTATTTTAGTGTGTTGCTACATTCTCTTTCCTAGTTTTTCATTTTGGAGTTTTCCTTCATTATTGATAAGTGATATTGGGTTCTGTTGATTATGATGCAGAAAAACATGTTCCCCTGGCATCTGTATTTCCTGCACATTGGCAGCTGAAGCCAGAAGCTGGACCAGTCTCAAGTTTAATTCCTTTGGCAAAACTATAGGAGGCACATAATGTCTGGTTGTTTCTCTTTTTATAATTATATCAGTGATTGTTGCTTCCTACGACATTAATTCACTAGGGGATTGGAAAATGGTGATATTTTAGCATTCCTTTTTAAAATATTAAGTAAAGTTTGGGGGTGCCTCACTGGCTCTGTTGGTTGAGTGGCTGACTCTTGATTTGGCTCAGGTCATGATCTTGCAGTTCATGGAATTGACCCCATCCCCCACCCCCCATTGGGCTCTGTGCTGATGGCATGGAGCCTGCTTGGGATATTCTTTCTCCCTCTCTCTCTGCCCCTCTTCTGTTCACACTCTCTATCTCAAAACAAATAAACATTTAAAAATACATAAATAAAATATTACATAGTCAACTTTTAATTTTAGAATAGTGTACATTTACAAAAAATTTGCCAAGATAGTACTGAGAATTCAGTGTACCCTGTATCCAGTTTTCCCTATTGTTAATATCTTATGCTGCTATGATACATTTGTCACAACCGGTGAACTAATATCACTACTTATTAAACTGCATGCTTTATTCATATCCCCTTAGTTTGTGCCTAATTCTTTTTTCTGTTCTAAGATCCCACCCAGAATACCACAATACATGTAATTATCATGTCTCTTTCATTGCTAATAGGGATGCAGAATGGTACAACCACCTTGGAAGATAGTTTGGCAGTTTCTTATAGAGTTAAACATAGGCTTCCCATATGATGCAGAAAGTATGCTGCTCCTTGGTATTTACCCAAATTAGCTGAAAATTATATCCACACAAAAATCTGCACATAAATGTTTATAACAACTTTATTCATAATTGCCAAAAATTCAAAGCAACTAAAATATCCTTGAATAAGTGAATGGAGAAACTTATACATCCATACAATGGAGTATTATTTGGCAATAAAAAGAAATGAGATATTAAGGCATGAAAAGACATTGAGGAAACTTAAATACATATTGCCAAGTGAGAGAAGGCAGTCTGAAAAGGCTACCTACTGTATGATTGGAGCTATATGATGTTATGGAAAAGGCAAAACTTGGGACTCAATAAAAAGACCACTGGTTGCCAGGGTTGGAGGGAGGGAAGAAGACACGAATAGGTGTTTTTGTGGTAGTAAAACTATTCGGTAGGATACTGTAATGGTAGATACATGTTATTGTACACTAGTCAAAACTAATAGAAGGTACAACAGAAAAAGTGAACCCTAGTGTAAACTATGGGCTTTAGTTAATGAGAATATATCAATATTGCCTCATAAATTATAACCAATGTACCACACTGATACAAGATGTTAATAATGGGGAAAACTGGTGTGTGTGTGTGTGTGTGTGTGTAATATATGGGAACTCTGTATCATTTTTCTGTAACCCTAAAACTACTCTCAAACATAAAGTCTATTAATTTTTGAAATCTCATTTCCCATCATTAGCTCAGTTTAATTGGAATTTCTTTACATCTGTAAGGATTCGTAGATTCTGAATTTGTCCCATGGGTTCTAATCTGTTATTACTGGGAAGGGAAAAGGCAGTCCCTGAGACATGCAAGCCAGTCTGATGCTTACAGCCAGGTGTCCATGTTGGAAGCCAGACTGGTGTTTGCAGCCAACCCATGTTCTATTCTTCTGTTGGACACAAATCATCTCACAGAGCACCAACGTCAGATAAGGTCACTCTGAGACCATGGTAAACTGAGATAAAACAAAGCCACTTCATAATTTTGTCTTGGCACAAGGAAAACAAGATGCAGCCCACAAAATGCCAAATAGCCCTCTCTTTACTGCTTCTTTACCATTATATCTGTATTCCTGATCTGATCTGCCAGATAGACATACAATTTATTGAGTATTGAGGCACCCAGTCACAGAAATGCCCCACCTTCTGACAGTGTGCAATCCAGAGTGAACCCTATGTTCTCGGGCTCTTCTCAAACTCTTCCAAATCAAAGCCTAATCCTATAATAGGTTTTTCTGACACCCTCTTATGAGACCCCCATGGTTCCCTGTTCTGTGTGTTCACTCTCACTGTAATGAGTCATGAACCCAGCTGGTTCAACTACAAATGACTCTATCATCTATTTTGATAATAAAATTGTCTCAGATTTGGCCTCTAGGCCAGAGTCCTTTTGACACATTCCCATTGTTCTTTGAGCACTTTCCCACTTTCTGGAACAACAAGATATCCCAGGTTTATTTTGTAGGTTTCCTGCCCCAGGTCTGGTATCAGCCATTTTTCTAAGGAGTCATGGTTTCTTTTAGTTTGGAGTAGCATTTAAAAGTTCTGCTTAGTGAAATAAGTCAGGCAGAGAAGGACAAATATCACATGTTTGCACGTATAGGAGGATTAGGAGGAACTTAANTCTCTGCTCGTGCTCTCTCTCTCTCTATTTCTCAGAAAAAAAAAGTTCTGGGAGCCAAAGGCACCTGGGTGGCTCAGTCAGTTAAGCATCTGACTTCAGTTCAGGTCATGATCTCAGGGTTTGTAAGTTTGAGCCCTGCTTTGGATGAGCCCCTCCCCCCCTCTCTCCCTCTCCCCCTCCCCCTCCCCCTCTCCACCTCTCCCTCTCTCCCCATCTCCCTCTCTCCCACTCTCTCTCTCTTTCTGCCCCTCACTCACTTGCACTCACTCTGTCTCTCAAAAAAAAAAATAATTTAAAAGAGTTCTGGGAGCTGAGCTCATTGCTTTTGGGGTAGGGTTCACTGCTTCCAGATGTGGTCAGAACTAGGGAATATATAACATACTTTTATAAGCACACTTCCTGGAGCCACCATGGCTTTCCCCCACCTTACTCTGCACCACCTGGTAGTTTTAAGGCTGAATTGAGAGGAAGAGAATGAAGGAGAAAAGCTTTTCTGTATTTCCTTTAAACTTCAAAAAATAGAAGAATAGTGTCAGCCAGTTTGGTCTAGGCAAGAAATTTGCCTAAGGGAATATTCATGGCAGCTTGTATATTAAACATTTAATTTTGCTTAACACATGTTTGTGAAAGCATATGCTCATGTTTTATTTTAATGTACTTTTGTGACCAATTTAGCATAAATAGGATATATTTCAGGGACAGAGCGATTTGTAGCCTTGTATCTGTGGACATGGGCTCACTGGCAGCGGCACCGCCATGGCAGCTCTCACGTGCCGGGGGCAGAGGCAGAGAAGTGCCTACCTTCGGAGGGGCAGCCCCAAAGTGAGGGCCTCCCGCTGACCTACGGGTGCAGCCCCACCATGCGCGCCATGGACAGGAAGGGTGTGGCCTCACTGTGGGCGGCATGGGCAGGAGAGGAGGGAAATGAGTATGTGGGTGGGGGCAGGTGGGGGGGGAGTGGGGAGGCTGGTGGTCCTGTTAAAGAAAAAGTTATGTGTGATCCTTGTTAGAGATGGTTAGACAGACTTTATTCAGGACCGTTGTGGTATGAGTAGGGACGACTGCAGTGAGGTTTTGCAGCAGGGGAGAGATCCTGCCCTGAACAAGTACTATGTGGGCAGGTGGGAATTTATAGCCCAGGAGCAAAGTAGGGGTCAGTCCATGAAATGTTACTAAGAGGTAAGAGGGGTTCTGGCTAACACAACCCAACAGGATTCTTGCTGAAGGCAGTGAGTGTGATCGGACATCACTTGGAGGGGAGGCAGAGGAGGGGGATGAGGAGCCTGATCAGATGTGAGGATGATCAGGTATTGAGGGGAGGGTTCTTGCTAAAACTGGATTTTTTTTTTTTTAACTGGACTTTATAAGGACCTAGAGATGGTCCTAGGAGAAGGCTTGGGAGCCCAAGTAAAGTTTGGTCAAACAGAATCTTTGTTAGTCCTTACAGAATCGGGCTGGCCCCATGAGGCCTGTCACCCTATCTGAGCCTGTCATAGGGGACTGTCCTCCAGGGACCCCACTGCTGAGCTACCCTGGTCCCACATCACTGAGAATGCCTAGAATCACCCACCATTTGACAGCTGATTCAGACAGATGAAGCTTGGATTCTTCCCTCCAGCCCCCCAAATTCAATTAAATGAATACTGGTAAAGCATGGGTTGCCTGTGTTACATGGTAACGTTAATATATATCCGCTGAGGGAAGAGTCCCCCCAGCACACCGCTGCAGACATAGACTTACTGTCCTCAGAGCGTGACCTGTTGTCCCACCTCTGCCCCTTTGCCTAAGCTGTCCCTCCCTGGAATGTCCTATCCAGCCTTCCATTTCTGCCCACCATGCCCACCCTCAAACTCCTCCCTGACCAAGATGCTCACCAGACTCTCATCAGAATGACCCTGTCAATCTTTCCCTGAATTGCCCAGGCACAAAGGCATGCCCTCCTTTCTACCTCCATTAGAACATCCATCCCATCTTGCATCATCCACTTCTTGTCTCTTTACAATTCCACAGTAGGGGGCAGAGCTCAACAGCCATGCCCAGAGCCCCTCATCTGCTGGTGCCCGAGTAATGTTTTTAAATAGATATTACCCTCTACATCATAGATCCCAAAGACCATGGCCCTCCTAAGAGTTTCTAGAGCCTTCTGTCCTCTGTCTTCTCTTTCTTCATCCCTGCAAGAACTGTAGTTTTCTTTCTTTCTTTCTTTCTAATGATCATTATCTTGACATTAGACAGAATTAGTGATTGCACCCTGACAATGGTTGAAAGTGTGGTGAGGGGCTGTATTCCTCAGCTCTAAGGAAATAAAACTGTCCTAAAGTCTTGGCTGAAAAGCCCAGATGAAGCTGACCAAGTTCCTCAAGGAGTGATTCATGTTTTCAGGAAGCTTTCAGGAAATTGTGTATTTTACTAGCTGCTGTGGGCATCCACTCTGGTGAGTTAAGTGCTGACCCACACCTGTTACTCCCATTGTTATTTGTTTGACTCATCCATTGGCTGTCACTGTGGAGCTGTTTCCTCTTGCCCGGCTCCACCCACCCCCCTGCCTCCTTCATCTCCATGTGCTGGTTTCCCCAAGCGCCTGATAATGACTAGTTAAACATTCATTCCCTCAACCACCTCTGCCCTTGCTGTGGTCACTCAGCCCAGTGAGGTCCTCCTTGCTCCTTTGCTGTATACAGAAGATAGATGGGGAACCCAAGATGTTCAAAGATGTCTGTCCATTTTCACAGGCCCACTGACTGCTCCTTCACCCCCACCTAGCGGTTACCCTCCTCCAGAGTGTCTGACTGTAGGACCACAGACAGCCTCCTTGACAGTGGGAGGGTGCATCATCAGGTTTCCCCATCTCCACAAGGGTCTTTCTTTCTTTTTTTTTTTAATAGTTTATTGTCAAGTTGGTTTCCATATAACACCCAGTGCTCATCCCCACAAGTGCCCTCCTCCATGCCCATCACCCCCCTTCCCCTCTCCCCCATACCCATCAGTCCTCAGTTTGTTCTCAACATTCAAGAGTCTCTCATGGTTTGCCTCCCTCCCTCTCCCCCACTATTTTTCCCCTTCTTCTCCCCCATGGTCCTCCGTTAAGTTCCTCCTAATCCTCCTATACGTGCAAACATATGGTATCTGTCCTTCTCTGCCTGACTTATTTCGCTCAGCATAACACCCTCAAGGTCCATCCATGTTGCTACACATGGCCAGATTTCATTGTTTCTCATTGCCATGCAGTATTCCATGGTATAGATAAGCCACATCTTCTTGATCCATTCGTCCGTTGATGGACACTTAGGCTCTTTCCATGTTTTGGCTATTGTTGAGAGTGCTGCTATGAACATTGGGGTACATGTGCTCCTATGCATCAGCATTTCTGTATCCCTTGGGTAAATTCCTAGCAGTGCTATTGCTGGGTCATAGGGGAGTTCTATTGTTAGTTTCCTGAGGAACCTCCACACTGTTTTCCAGAGGGGCTGTACCAGTTTACATTCCCACCAACAGTGTAGGAGGGTGCCCGTTTCTCCACATCCTCGCCAGCATCTAGAGTTCTCTGATTTGCTCATTTTAGCCACTCTGACTGGCGTGAGGTGGTATCTCAGTGTGGTTTTGATTTGTATTTCCCTGATGAGGAGGGATGCTGAGCATCGTTTCATGTGTCTGTTGGCCATCTGGATGTCCTCTTTGGAGAAGTGTCTGTTCATATCTTCTGCCCATTTCTTCACTGGATTATTTGTTTTTCAGGTTCCACAAGGGTCTTTCTAACTTTCTTTTTTTTTCAGCATGACTGGGCTTTCATGAGCATTCAATGGCTGTATACTTTGCCAGCAAATGTATGTTCTTCTGATCTGGTTTGCTTCTGGGACTATCTCAACAGGCTGTGATTTGGGATTTTTTTTTTCCTGACTAAAGAGTCACAGACTGGGAAAGCAGTTTGCTACCTCCAGTTCTTTTTTTTTTTTAAATAATGTTTATTTTTGAAAGAGAGAGACAGAACATGAGTGGGGAAAGGGCAGAGAGAGGGAGAAACAGAATCCAAAGCAGGCCCCAGGCTCTGAGCTGTCAACACAGAGCCCAACACAGGACTTTAACTCGCAGACCATGAGATCATGACCTGAGCCAAAGTTGGATGCTTAACTGACCAAGCCACCCAGGTGCCCCTCCAGTTCTTTATCCTGTAAAGACAGATGGCAAGGAAGCTATTTTTTAAATTTTTTTTATGTTTATTTATTATTGAGACAGAGAGAAACAGAGCATGAGTGGGGGAGGGGCAGAGAGAGAGGGAGACATAGAATCTGAAGCAGGCTCCAGGCTCAGCTGTCAGCACAGAGCTTGACGTGGAGCTTGAACCCACGAACTGCGAGATCATGACCTGAGTTGAAGTTGGACACTTAACCGACTGAGTCATCCAGGCACATCAAGGAAGCTATTTTTTTTAAATTGAAGTATACTTCGCATAGAATATCCTATTAGTTTCAGGTGTATATCATAGTGATTTAATATTTTTATACATTTCAAAACCTCCCTCAATAAGTAGTTACCACCTGTCACCATACAAAGTTATTATAATATTGACTGTATTCCCTATGCAGCACATTACATCTACATGCCTTAATATTTCATAACTAGAAGTCAGTACCTCTTCATCCCCTTCACCTATTTTGCTTGTCTCTCAATTCTCTCCACTCTGGTAACCAACAGTTTATCTTCTTTATTAATGACTCTTTCTGTTTTGTTGTTTGTTTTGTCTTGTTATTTAGACTCCACATATAAGTGAAATCATATGGTATTTGTCTTTTTATGTCTGACTTATTTCATTCAGAGTAACACCTTCTAGGTCCATCCATGTTGTTACAAATGCCCAAATTCCATTCTTTTTTATGGTTGAGTAATATTCCAGTGTGTGTGTGTGTGTGTGTGTGTGTGTGTGCACGCGCGCAAATAACTTTTTCATTCATTTTTCTGTTGATGGACACAGGCTGCTTCCATATTTTGGCTATTATAAGTAATGCTGCAATGAGCATAGGGGTGCATAGTGAGCATAGGGGTGCATAGATCTCTTCAAATTGGTGCTTGTTTTCCTTTTCTTTGGATTAATATCCAGAAGTGAAGTCACAGGATCATATAGTAGCTCTATTTTTAATTTTTTGAGAGAAGGCTATTCTTTGCTGTGTGTTCTCATTGGCCCAGCCTAGGACTGGAGCAGTCAGGGGTCGTGGCAGGTGGGTGGTCCTAGCCAAGGCTGTGAGATGATTCTCTCACCTGCAGGCCAATCCTGCCATTATCTGAGCCTTTTCTGGGAGCCAGGGTCTGTGCTTTGTCACTAACTTTATGATCTCATGTAATCCTCATAACAGCTCTGTGAGGTTCGTGTAGCACCCCCATTTTCCAGAGAAGCAAACCAAAAGGTTAGATAAAGTGTCTCTGGCTATGACACTAAGCTGCAGCTTTGAACTTCTGGCCCCAGCCTGCCTAGACAACTAATCATTAAGCTATCTCAGCTCACAGCAGCACACCCACAGCCTTACAAATTTTGAGGACAGTATTATTATAGTGCAAAGCATTAGTGGTTCAAATAACAAATAGGTTGTCCACTGTAAGCACATGATATGGTTACAAAATCACCTTTATATGACTAGAAGCCCTGATCTAATTTCTCTTCCTCTGCTGTAACATAGACCAACTCTACCTGAGGCCCCTTAATGGTATTTGAGGGTTTAGATTCTGCTTTTGTCCAAGACACCTCAACCTTCGGACCCCAGATCCCACCCATCCTTAGGAATCCAGCTTGAGCAGACTCTCATTATGGTTTTCTCAGCCTTGCCCTCAGGTCTTCTAGAGTCTTTCTGAGATCTTTTTTCATCCCCACATCAGAACACATTCTTGTTCCTTCTCGCAAGGGTGTGATGGTGCCAGAAGAGCTCAGCTAGTGTTTATTATGGGATGGCCATCTAACCTCTTGGTTTTGGTCTTAGTCTTCTTGGTCTGTAAACCAGGGCAAAAAAAAAAAAAAAAGACGAAGTGTCCAGTGTGCCTCAAATCCATCCCAGCCCTTCTTGTGCTCCTCTGATCACAAAGACCCACATTTCCCCAGTTCCTTTACCAATGGCCTTTGGTAAGCATGGTCAATAATTGGAGGACTCGCAGACAGTGGAGGGAGGACGGGAGACTCCCTGGTGCTTTCCTCTCTCTCTCTGCTCTTGCATCTCAATAGTGGCTGCATTTCTTCATGGCCCCAGTTCTGCCACATGGCCCCACCTTGTGGTCCCAGCTCCCACTGGACCATCTCACCACAGTCTCAGCACCTACAGGAAGACCTGGCTTTGGCTGTGGCCACAACCCCTGATCCTGCTATGTTGTGGGCCCTGGTGTGTTGGTAGCTTCCTGCTAGGCCTAATTTCTGCTTTGTCCACTGCCTCCTGTTGAATTCCCCTGTGCTCCTGTCACTTGATCAACAAATTCCTTGTATTACATTTCTCTATCCTGAGACCTAGAGGGATTTCTGCTTTCCTGGACAGAGTGCCACTCTCACTATGTCCTTTTTTTTAATGTTTATTTTTTAATTTATTTTTTTAGAGAGAGAGAGTAGACACAAGTGGGGAAGAGAGGCAGAGAGGGAGAGAGAGAGAGAGAAAATATTTTAAGAAGGCCCCATGCTCAGCATGGAGTCTGCCACAGAGCTTACTCCCAGAACCCTGGCATCATGACCTGAGCCAAAATCAATAGTCAGATGCTCAACCAACTGAGCACCTCTCACCGTGTGCTTTTTGAACCATCTTGCCTAGACAAAGGAAAGAGGCTTTCGTTCCTCTGTTCCTCTATTCAGAAGTGAGGAGGCCAGAGCTCATTTCTTTCTTTTAAAAATTCCATATTTGTTATGATTATAGAAGTTATGTGTTAGTGAGTAAAGCCCTGAGCAGCAGCCATCAGACTCTCCACTTGGACTGTGGACCCAGCACCTCCTTCCCCCAGATTGTCAGCTCTGTCAAGGGGAATCAGATAAACATCTATAGACAATAGTTCTTACTCCCAGATGCCCACAACCACCCACTGGCTGCAAATCCTTCCTGGTGAGGTCACAGCTCAAGGCTTCTGTTCGCCAAGCAGGAGCTGTACCTGGAAGCACACAGATGCATTCAGTCAGGCCCCGACAGCTGGAGATGGGAGTGTGAGGAGAATCCTGCATGAGAACTTCAAATGCCATTTGCTGGGATGAGAACTTTGTAAGCCAGGGGCTCCAGGGAGCCCAGAAAGGGATGGGGGATGGGGAAGAGCAGGAGTCTGATGCAAATCAACCCTGTAACCCTGGAGACCCATGTGGTTGGTACATTCAGCAAATACTGAAGACTTCTCTCTTCTATATTATATTTATTTCTTCTAATGTGTTACTATTTGACACTATCATTATTATGCTTTGTCAAAAAAAAAAAAAAGGAATGTTACATTTGAAGGGGGAATTCAGCAGTTCTCTAGTGGAAGGGGATGGAAAACGATGTTGGCAGTAGAAAATCTCCACTTAAAATTTGGTAGGTGCTGTTGAAGGTGGCTGTCCTGATATTACTGCAATGCTTCTTTCTGATGCTTTGATGGAAGATACTGAGATATTTCAGTTCTTTTATTCTTTGTGTCAGAGGAGTGGGAGCTAATTATAAAATATCATTCAATATACTCTCTGTTGAAGAGTGACAGCCACTATGTTTTCCCTTTCTCAAACCGCAAGAGTGACTGATCCATTTCATTGAATGGCCTGGCTGTGTAAAGTCTTTCTTATGGTACACATTCTGAATGCTAACTGGTATGTTTCTAAGAGCAACTTCCCTTTGATAGAACTTTTCCAAATAGTAGATGATGTATTCTATGCTTTTAAGAATGTGACACGCAGCAGAAAGAGATAAACTGCGACAAAAAGAGCCTACTTCCTGCCCTCCAACCTTGAGACTAATGCTCAGGGGTAGTTCTTCTGCTTCTGAGTCCTTGAAGGGAGAGGGAACTACCTTCCCCAAAATTCTAATCTGGCTCAAGGGAAGACGGTGCCCTAGAGTCTGTAAACTGATGCTCTCAGCTATTTGATAAGGGATGAGTAAAAACCTCTTCAGACCCTGGCATGGTCTGAAAGAGGAAGATGGGCCGAAGGGTCAGCTAGTACCTGACATGATAGTGAAGGGCCTACAGAAAACATGTATTCCCTTCCTAGTGTTACACTGTTTTGTTCCTGGAAATTATTATTATCATTATTAAATATTTATTTATTTTGAGAGAGAGTGTGCATGTGTGTGTGCATGCTCACATACGTGTATGAGCGTGATTGGGGGAGGGGCAGAGAGACGGAGAGAGAGAATCCCAAGCAGTCTCTGAGCTGTTGGCGCAGAGCCCAACATGGGGCTCAAACTCATGAACCTTGAGGTCATGACCTGAGCTAAAATCAAGAGTCAGACACTTAACTGACTTAACCACCAAGGCACCCCCTGGAAATTATTATTTATCATTGGTAAGTATGTGTGCGTTGGGTATGGGGGCATTACTGCCCAAAGACTGTCACAGGGAACTGAGGGAAAGTGGATATCAGCAATGTGGCTGGAGAAGGGCCTGTGTGAGACCAACACCTCCTCTTTCAAAACAAGATGGACAATGAGCTCTGGTTGGTAAGGCCGATACACTGTTGTCACAAATTCTCCCAAGGTTTAATGAAGGATTATTCCAGATGTACCCATTGATCATGATTTTTATGATTGGTCAGCAGGTATTTCCCCCCAAAACCCATGCTATTTAAAAAGTGAGTTAATATAATAAGTAACTTTTTGAGGGAAAAGCCCCAACCCACATATGGCAAATCATTATTTGGAAATTTTGGAGTGTGGTGGAACTCAACAACAAAATTAAAGCCTTAAAAGACCTCAAGTTATCGAAAGAAAAAAAGACTTCAGGTTATGATATAATATTGTGAAGTAGTTTTATGCTTTGAGCTAGGAAATACAATAAATTTAAATCTCATTCATAGGATTTATTAAGAACCTTATCCCAGGGCTAATAGCTTAAACCTAGCCCAATAATGAAATGGTTGTCACCCATCCAAGGAAGATAGAATTCAAAATATTTCACTGGCATCAACCACTTAGATTGTCTGTCAGCACGGAATGCTGTGCCAGATGACAACTCTTCAATTGCCGATTGTGGAAAAGACTGATGGATTTCTGGGAGGAAGAGGAGGATTCAAAGCAGCCAGGACAGCAGGAGGCTCTTGAGGAGCTCAGGGAAAGGGCCTTTCACCAATTGATGTGGAATTATTTTAATATTTTGATGACTTGAATATCCATACTGTTACATACCATCTTGACCCTGCATCCATCCATCCATCCATCCATCCATCCATCCATCCATCCATCCATCCATCAACGTACCCACTCATCCATTCACCTATACACTGAGTATCCCATCTAGCTATTTAACAAGCATATCCCGGGGATGTTTCCTTGGGGGATATGTGTTGCAATGAATATACAGAAGAGTTGGAATGGCTCCTATCACTAGGGAGTTCACAAGTTATTTTTGTTACTTGTGGAAAGGATGTGTTTTAGCTGCTGCCATTGTGATGATAGTGAGATGTCGTGGAATAACAAATTAAATAAATTTATAAAATTTATCAGAGAATAGGTTTATCAGTTCATATTTTTGAAAGAAATTTTGTATTATTTTGCTCATTCCTCTTACAATTCTACAAAAACAAACAACGACACTTAGATACAAAATGCTTATGTGGTAGCCAGAGGGGGACAGAGCCAGGAATCCGGCCAGTGGATTTTTCATCAAGGGTGGAAATACTTCGCTAAGTGATTGTGGTTTCAAAGTATGGATTCCATTCCTATCTTAACATCGACATTGTCTGACAAACTATACAGCCAGGAATAGATGATCCCGTTTATTGTGGTTGAAGTGATACTCTGACTTGTAATTATCCTGTGTTTGGCTTTTGGCTGGTTTGACAGAGTCAGAAGGAAGTAGAGATCTATTGAAATTCAAGAGTCCCCTGTGGTGGGAATAACAAATTTTCACATAAAATACAATTAACTCAAACCCTCAAATAAATCAAGTGATTCTCATTTTCTTTCAAGAACCTATTGAATCAAGACAAATGTCCCATTGTTCCCACTGGGGTTTACTCTTCCTTTTCATGAAACCAGTATGAGTGCTTACTTTTCAGTCATGTATATCTTTCTGCACCTGACTTTGACAGACTCTGATAAAGGGATTGCCTTTGGCTTTGAGGGTGAATGGAAAAACATACTGTTGTGGTTGAATGAAAGAATACCTCCCAGAAGTTGGTCAGGTTTGAGTCAATTTTTAAACTGTCACTAAGGAACAGCCCATAGAGTATTTGTAAGAGGCAAATAAGATTTACTGTCCTTCTCTCTTCCCTGCACATCACTGAAGGTTTTGGCTAGAGAAGAAATAACTGCAAGATGCATGACCTATCCTCAGGAGATTTATGGCCAGGTTCTGGCCCATGGTGATTTCAGCTAAAAGCACCTGGTTGAAAAGCATACGAGTTCATTCTTGGGTTATTGGTCATTCAAGGGGTGAAACTATAACCAAGAATTATTACTCCCCAATCACATCTGCTTGAAATGGGTCAGCACCTCCTGTACCCAGAGCAAGGGCAGGTATATCCTTCTACCAAAAATAAATAGGCTCTTCTCTTATTTATGATGGCTGAAACCACAAGAGGCTGTGTGAACAGAATAGATTATTCATGCACAAATCATCAGAGGTTGTCATATGCCTGTCAAAAACGTTAACAGAGAAGAGGTCCTGGAGAACCTATACTTGACTCTTTGGGCCAGGAGTGGGTCCTGGATTGGGAAGGGCTGGGAAAGGAAGATAGAGCATTATGGTCTGGTCCTGGAAAGCAGCATCTGAAAGAGGCAGAGCCAGACTCGAGAAAGGGATAGATAGGCCCTGTCTGCTGGATGTTTGTGGCCTCCTGGTACAGACCTCTGTGGTCCCTACCTGTCCCTTGTTCTCAGCAGGTCCTGGTCAACTCCCCACATTCTGCTTATCTCCTCCATGTGGACTCATATGAAGTTGGGGCTTTCTATACATATAACCTCAGAAGGAATCAGAAAGCCTGCTCAGCACTTTAACTGTTACAAATAGCTCATATCAGTTGTCTATTGCTGCATTAAAAATCACTCCAAAACTTAGAAGCTTCAAACAACCATGTTACTTGCCAGTGATTCTGTGTATAAGAAAGTGAAAAGTGGCACCAAGAACCAACAGCTGGAAGTTAGTCCTAACGATAGTCCAGCTGGTAGGTAGTCTTAAATGTACACAAGCAATTTTCATGGCATATAAACAAATATTCAGACAAGGCCATCCTTTGACCATGATGGAATAAGACAGAGACAAGACTATCTTGTGATCATGCCTGCAACTATACAGAGACAAGGACATCCTGCAACTGAAAAATAACTAAACATCTCCGTCTTTTAGGGAATATGAATTTACCCTGACAGCTTTCATCCCACTTTAATCCTCCTGCTTCGTAGATAAAAATTATCAAGAGATCCAGTCACCAAGTTGCCCCTACTTTCTGACAGCACTTGATGAAAACCTCTGCCTCTGCTTCATGAAATCACCCAGCAGACACCCAAGTCCTATAATAAGGCCCTCCCAATTTTCCCTTCCTGGTTCTTTTGGTGTATTTTCTCCCTTTCTTCAGCACATTAAACAAAGCTAACTTTGTTTGACTACAGGTGTGTTTCTAGTGGTCTTTAATATGTGGATCAGTAATTTGGGCTGAGCTCAGTTGGTTGGTTCTTCTGCATGTGGAGTCTCTTATATGGCTATGGTCACCTGGCAGCTTTATCAGGATAGGATGGTCTAATATGGCCTCACTCACATGGCTGGTGGCTGGGCTGGATGACTGCTAAGCTGCATATCTCCAGCAAGCTAGTGCAGGCCTCTTTACATGGTAAATTTGAGTGGTATGAGAAGGCACAGTATGTTTTAAGCCTCTGCTCAATTTATGTTTACTAATGCGTCATCAGTCAAAGGAAGTCATGTGACTAATCCCAGAATCAGTGTGGGAGGGGACCACCAAGGGTATAGATACAAGAAATGATTGGAGACCCATTTTTATAACAAACTACCATAGTGTTGAACACATGGTTTCATTCAATCCTCACAAATGAAGACACTGTTATCCTAATTTTACTGATGACAAAATTTATGTTTAGAGAAGTTTGAGTCTTGACTAAAGCCATAAAGCTAGTAAATGTCAGGGCCAAAGTGCAAGACCAGATTACTGAGTCATACTTCAGAATTTCTTTCTCTAGACCCTCACTGTGGATTTACCATTTGGGTACAGATGTATTGTCACTTTGGTTCCATGAGGCCTTTAAAGAATGGTTTTTTTAAATGTTTTATTTATTTCTGAGAGAGAGAGAGAGAGAGACAGCATGAGCAGGGGAGGGTCAGAGAGAGAGGGAGATACAGAATCTGAAACAAGTGCTAGGCTCTGAGCTAGCTGTCAGCACAGAGCCCGACGTGGGGCTTGAACCCACGGACCATGAGATCATGACCTGAGCCGAAGTTGGACGCTTAACCGACTAAGCCACCCAGGCGCCCCTCAAGTATGTTTTGAGACTGCTTTCATTTAGCATAATGTTTTCAGGTTCATCCATTCCTTGTTATGGCCAAATAATATTTCATTATTAGATATACCATATTTTGCTTATTTATTCATTAGATGATGGGCATTTGGGTTGAAGTTCCTTCCCCTAGAAGGAAAAAGATCAGCAAGTTAAATTATGAACTTTATATGAGAAATTCATCCCAACCCATTTAGGCATTTTACTGGGGCAGTTGGATAGTGAGGTGTAAATATCTCAATCTACAAACTGCCTTCTCCAGGTTGAGGAAGAGAAGACACATGCCTCAGGTTGCAAGGATGGAGTGGGGTAGTCTTGAGGAGTCCCAATGCATGGAGCCTCTCCCAGGATCATTTGAGCAGTCTTGCTACCATACTGAGGGGTCCCCACAGGACCCTGTCTGGGCTAAGAGTCTTATGGGAGGGCACAATTTTACTGCAGGAACATTTGGACACAGCTTATTTTACGGATCAGGGAATTCTTCTGTCACCAGATCACCAACTACTGCCCTAACACAGCTAGAAAAAGATTCCCTAAAAATACAGATTTGACCCATCTCTGATTTTTTTTCAAACAGAAAAGGCCTAGGGTAAGGGTTGAAAAAGAGGAGGACAAAATGATCTCTTTCTCCAAAGCTACTCCACGGCACACAGCAGGATGTGTCAGGTGCCTGTGACAACTGACAGGGCTGCAGAAACTAGATTTGGTTCTTAGTCGAAGACCACACAAAACAAAACAATGGTGCATTTTGAAACGTGTTGCCAGAACTAATTGTAAAAGGCAGCAATGAAAATGGTTGTCAGGGCATGTTGTGTGACCTGCTCCAGCTGCACAGGGGTCCCTGGGGTCCCTCTACTCCCACAGGGTTCCTAGGAGCATCTGAAGGGACCCAGAAATCCACTGTCTTAACAGAGCCATGGGTGATCTGAGCACCTCAGTTTGAGAAACACTGTCCCAGAGGTCACTTTTGTTCTCTCTTCTTCGGGTTACAATATTCATTTCTGAAGGTGAAAGTCACAGGAGAAAGGAGACTGCTCTGGAGTCTTTGGGAGAGAAATGAATTAGTCTGCACGTAACTAGAAAATGACCAGCACATTCTAAATAATATCCAGGCTCACTGGGTCAATGAAAGGAATATGTTAGTATCAGTTCAACTTGTTTGAGTTGAGAAACCTTCCAGGGAGGCAGAACCACATCATTTCTCCTGGAAACTAATGGATATTCACAGGTTGACCAGGTTATGTTGTATTAGTCAGTGTTCCTCTATAGAACCAACAGAGTATTATGTAAAGAAATTTATTGTAAGGAATTGGCTAATGTGATTATGGAGGCTGCATCTGAGTCTGAAGCAGGAGAGACGATGGTGCACCTTGTAACTTCCAGTCCAAGTCTGAATCCAAAGGCAAAAGTCCGGATCCCAACTCAGACATGTAGAGAGAGAGTGAATTCTCCATTACTCAGTCTTTTTGCTCCATCCAGGCCTTAATGGAATTAGATGAGACCTACCCATATTGGGGAGGGCAATTGGGGTTACTCAGCCTAATTCAAATGCTAATCTCATCCAGAAACACCCTCACACACCCAGGAAAATTTTTAACAGAATACCTGGGCATTCTATTGACACATAAAATTAACCAATTTATATATTTTTTCACATTTTAAAATAAAAAGGGATCTAAACACATTATACTACTCTTAATTAAACTTGGTGAAGGACCCCAGTGTCAAAACATCTCTAAAAAAGATACCTCATTCACTGTTTTTGCTTGTGTTTGCTGGTTTCATGCCCTTCCTGTATTCCACCATCTCTATCTACCTTGTATTGTTAACACTGTGGCTCCTTGACACATATGCTTTGACAATCAGGCTGTGAGTTCCCAGAGCTGGAAATCTGGTCTATACTGCTTATCCAATACCATCAGCCTGAGATGGTGCCTGTCACATGGAAGGTGCACAATAAACTTAAAAAAAATTGACCTTTAGGGGTGCCTGGGTGGCTCAGCAAGTTGAGCGTCTGACTTTTGCTTTTGGCTCAGGTCGTGTTCCCAGGGTCGTGAGATCAAGCCCTGCATTGGGCTCTGCTCTGAGCATTGAGCCTGCTTGAGATTCTGTCTCTCAATCTGTCTNTTGCTTCTCTCCCCAGCTCGTGCACGCTATCTTTCTTTCTCTCTCTCTCTCTCACTCTCTCTCAAAAAAACAATTGAATTTGATAGTTGATCCATGGTACTGGTTATGTTGAGTTGGTTTGCCCTGCCCCCACCAAATCTCTGGCAGAACAAGTTTATGGCATTCTATAAGCTTGGTTTGACAAATTAATATGAAATAGTAAGAGAAATTACTGACATTTATATGACAGAAAAAGCTTTACAATGAAATAAATAAAATTGTAGCAAATGACTAATAGAAGGGGCTCAAGTGAATAAACAATCTATCATTTGTTTTATTTTGGTGAATTGTGGCAGCAACTGCTGATTTACAACAGGCTGATTCTGACCAAATCTAGTCAGCTGGTAATAAAGAAAAATCACTCAATATTAGTTACAAAATATAGTTCCTCATTGTGTTTTTTTTCACCAAATGTCATTAAGGCATTTAGAAAAATGTTAAAATACCTTTCATGGATGATTTTTCTCCAGTAAATTTTTAATCATACCAAATATGCAATAAACAAAATGCAGCTATTTCCTCTATAATTAAATGGACTAAATTCACAAGTTCATCACATTAATTAAAAGAGCAATCACCCAGTTGTAAAACTGCAAATAGCTGACTTTCTCTGGGGCTTCAGATGGTAGCTCTTATTAATTCATATGTTTAAACATATACAGGCTATTGTTTGCCCTGAACAGTTTCAGATTTGTTAATTTTGTAACAAATCCTTTGTTAGAAAAAAGTATAAATTTAAGTAAAATCTGGCCTTTGTCTGAAGCCTACAGTCAACCCTGGTGTAGCAATTTTTCAGTCAAATGCCAGCTGTGTCCCTATAAATAAAGCTAGTTACCAACTTCAAAGTAATAGATAACCTTGAACTTTCAGAGAAAAAGGATGTTGATTTTAATCCATTTAAGCCTGGATACAAATGATTTCAGGACATAATGGTGCAAAAACCCAATATTCCCAGAGACTGATTATATTTGACTCCACAGACCCAGTGATAATACAACATAATTAAACACGTGGGGCACAAGTGTCTTTGAACTACATTATCTGTGGGGCAGATAAAGAGAAAAGAAATAGGATTCCTTTTTTAAAAAAATGGGATTCTAAAAATGTAAATCTGGTTTTAAAATGTTTGGCTAAATCATTCTCTTATCTCTCTTTCAAATCCCACATGAAGTCCTTTTTCATAGACTCAGATTTGGAAGCTCTTGAGTCTAATTCCCGACTCAATGCCAGAATCTCCTTTGTGTTGCTCTAAGCTCAGGCAGCCTCTCAAGGCAGCCCTTCCCTCTGTTTGAAGGGCTGATTGCTGGAAGCATCTTCCTGACATTATTAGAGACCTAAGCCACGTCCCTGTAGCTCAACCATCATTAGTCCTTATTCGACCTTGTTTATGTAATATAGAAAAAGCCCCCCCTCACCCCTAGAAATGACCCAAATCCTGCAACTGTTGCTCATATTATATACTTCTTAGACTTCTCTCCATTCTGGATACCATATCCCTGGCTGACTCAAACTTGTGAATACTAGTTTTAAAATGAAAATTGCAAATTCAGTTGTACAAAATTTATTGAGTACCATGTAGCAGGTATCCTCTAGGAATTGGACATTATAAATAGATAATTTATACATGTACACAACAATAGCCCTGTTCTTCAGCAGTTTCTAGTTGGGAATAGACTAATCCTGTACCTCTCTCCATGCCTGTCTTTCTACCCAACCCCAGTCACCCTCTATGGGGGACATTGCACCTGTGGTTGGGTTCCAGAGTAGTCAATAGGCCATATTTTACTGGAGAACTAGGTGGCTGAGCCTTAAAAGACCACCTTCCAGGGGTGCCTGGCTGGCTCAGTCAGTAGAGGTGTGACTTTTGATCTCGAGGTTGTGAGCTTGAGCCCTACATTGGGTGTAGAGATTATTTAAAAATAAAATCTTTTTTAAAAAAGATCATCACTCACTTGTGGTATGCTTTCCACTTTCCTGTTTTATACCATGGTAAGACTTGGAGCCTTGTATTTGACTAGCTACCTGCTGTTTCTACTTTCAGTATCTACTCTGGTGACTGGACTCAGTGCCCACTTGGGCCCTCTCTGTCTCTCTCAGTGCTTCTGCCTCTCTCTCTCTCTCTCTCTCTCTCTCTCTCTCTCTCTGCGCTAGAGGTGGAGGTGAAAAGAGTAAGAGTCTCACTTTGATGTCAAGCCAAAGCTGCCTATTCCAATTTAATTGTCCTAGTGGGTTCTACTTTGTGGATCAAGGGCACTGGTTCAAATTTAGTTGTGGCAGTTTATTCTCATTCCACTAATGTTCTTTACACACAGGTTCCTCAGTTTGGGGCCCCGTGAGGAGAAGGGAGGAGGAGAAGCATGATACAGGCATTTCTGGGACACTCCCTATGCCTAATTCCACCAAATGAACACCAGAACTTTACCCAGAAATCTCAACACTCACAAATTAGACAGAAAAAATACATATATCCATAAGAGGAGAATAGAAACATGGAGTTTTGTGGGTAGGAAATTGGAGGTGGAGGGGGGGGTGTTAAGGTAAGGGGCAGGAAGGACTGGAATTTTCAGCAGGTGCAGCTGGAAAACTATGGAGAGAGATGGCACCCTTTGAGGGGATGGGAGAAATATATTCAGGGAATGGAGAGATCTCAAATTTGGTTGAAACATATAGGAGAGTGTAGGGAGAAGAATAGTGGAAAGAAAAGGTGGCCCAGATACAGAGAGCTATGACTGTCAAGCCAAAGTTTGCATGTGATTTGATAGGCAGTTAGGAGCTGCTCAAGGTTGGGGGTATGGATATGAAAGTGGTCCTGCACATACCATGATGGAGCTGGCTGACAGGGAGGGAGGAGGGAGAAGACTAGGCACTGCGAGGCCAGGGAGGAGGCACTCAAGAATGACACCCATACATGGTGGTCCATGGGGCAGGCAGTGCAGCCTTAACTCCCTGCTCTCTGGGGAGGATGGATGTAAACCCGGTTGGACTCACCATTTTCACTGCCACATCAAACTTTTGGTTGACATCAGGGCTGGCATTGACTGAGATCACCAGGTCTTTTTTTCCACAGGATTTCTTTCAGGAGTCCCCACACTCACAATTTATTAGTGATTTGGAGAATGTCTGTGTAAAACCTGACCTTCGTCCTTTTGCAAATTAACCTTTTTTAGTGTTAATTTGACATTCCTGACTCACAAGATAATTCTAAATCTTCACTCTGTTGTCTATCATGTTGTCTCTTCTTCCCAGCTCTATTTTGTTGGAAAATTGAATAACCACCAAAGTTTTGCTGACAATGTTGATAAGATAAGGGCAAAGACAGCCTTTTGGAGCTGTAATCGAAAGCCCCACTAATAGCACCGGAGCCACTGACCAACAGACGGCAGGACCATTGCTTCCCTGGAAGCAAATCCACCATCAGCCTCATCATGCCCCTCAGCATTGATCATTTCATTCCATAAAAACCTGAGTCATCAAAGACTATGTGTCCCCCCGGCAATCAGACTCTCTAGTGCCAATGTGATGAGAGAGAAGTCCATGTGATACTGTCGTTCTACTACTTCTGCAAAGGCTGCTTTTTCTTAATTTTATTTTAAAGATTTTTTAAAAAAGTAATCTTGGGGCACCTAGGTGGCTCAGTTGGTTAAGCATCCGACATCAGCTTAGGTCATGATCTCGCGGTTCCTGGGTCGAGCCCTGCTTCGGGTTCTGTGCTGACAGTCAGCTCAGAGCCTTGAACCTGTTTCAGATTCTTTGTCTCCCTCTCTCTCTGACCCTCACCTGCTTATGCTGTCTCTCTCTCTCAGAAATAAAGAGAAAACATGTTAAAAAATTTAAAAAAAAAGAGATGCTGTTGAAAGTTGTACATTTAAAAAAAAAAAAGTAATCTCTACACCCAATGTGGGGCTTGAATTTACAACCCTGAGATCAAGAGTTGCATGTTCTACTGACTGAGCCAGCCAGGCACGCCTATTTTAAAGATATGTTCATTTTTCTTATACAAATATAAGAGGTGGCATTGCTGGATCATAGTTTTCCACAGTGGCTGCACAAATTAACATCCCCACCAACAGTGCACCAGAGATCTCTTTTCTCCACATCCTCACCAACACTTGTTATCTCTTGTCTTTTTGATGATAGCCACTCTAACGGGGGTGAGGTGGTATTTCATTTGGTTTTGATCAGCATCTCTCTAGTGATGAGTGATGTTGAGCACTTTTTTCGGTACCTGTTGGCCATTTATGTACTTTTTTTTTTTTTTTGAAAACTGTCTATTCAGTTCCTCTGCCCGTTTTTATTTTATTTTATTTTTTTAAACTTTAAATGTTTTTTTATTTATTTCTGAGAGAGAGAAAGCGTGAGCAGGGGAGGGTCAGAGAGAGAGGAAGATACAGAATCTGAAGCAGGTTCCAGGCTCTGAGCTAGCTGCCAGGAGAGCCCAACGCGGGGCTTGAACCCATGAACCATGAGATCATGACCTGAGTGGAAGTCAGATGCCCAACTGACTGAGCCACCCAGGTGCCCCGTCCTCTGCCCATTTTTAAATCAAATTGTTTTGTTTTGTTTTAATTGCTATTGAGTTGTGTGAGTTCTTTATATATTTTAGATGTTAACCTTTTATCAGATAAATGATTTGCAAGTATTTTCTCCCATTCTGTTGGGAGAATGTTGCCTTTTCATTTTGTTGATGGTTTCCTTTGCTGTGCAGAAGCATTTTAGTTTGACATGGTCCCACTTACTAATTTTTGCTTTTGTTGCCTTTGCTTGGGTGTCCAATCCAAAAACTCATCGCCAAGACTAATGTCAAGGATTTTACAACCTGTGTTTTCTTCTAGGAGTTTCGTGGCTCCTGGTATTATTTTCAAGTCTTCAGACCATTTTGAGTTGATTTGTATGTATGGTGTCAGATAGTGTTCCAGTTACTTCCTTTTTACATGTGACTGCCCAGTTTCACAACACCATTTACTGAGGAGACTGTCCTTTGTCCATTGTATATTCTTGGCTCCTATGTTATAAGTTAATTGATTATATATACTTGGATTTATCTCTGAGCTTTCTATTGTTTTCGAGTGAACTACGTGTTCGGTTTTTTTGGCCAGTATCATATTGCTTTGATTATTATAGCTTCGTAATATAGTATGAAATTAGGATATGTGATGCTTTAGCCTTGTTCTTAAAATTGCTTTGGCTATTTGGGGTCTTTTATGGTTCCATAAAATTTTAGGATGTTCTATTTCTATGAAAAATACCATTGGAATTTTGATAGCAACTGTAGTGAATCTGTAGATTGTTTTAATATGGGTTTTTTAACAATATCAATTCTTCTAATCAATGAGCACATAATGTCTTTCCATTTCTTTGTGTCTTCTTAATTTCTTTCATCAATGTCTCATAGTTTTCAGCATAAAAGTCCTTCACCTCCTTGGTTAAATTTATTTCTAGGTATCTTATTCTTTTTGATGCAATTGCATATGTATATATTTTTTTAATGTGTATTTATTTTTGAGAGAGAGAGAGAGAGGGCGTGAGCAGGGGAGGAGCAGAGAGAGAGGGAGACACAGAATCTGAAGCAGGTTCCAGACTCTGAGCTGTCAGCACAGAGCCCAATGCGGGGCTCAAACCCACAAACTTCAAGATCATAACCCAAGCCAAAGTCAGATGCTCAACCGACTGAGCCACCCAGGCTCCCCTATACTTTATTTTATTATTATTAAGGAAATTTTAAAACATACCCTGTAGGCAAAATTCTAAAGCAGTTCCATGATCACCACCTCCTAATATTATGGCCATGACTAGGTTTCATTATATGGTAAAGGTGAAGAGATTTTGCAAATGTCGTTAAGGTTCCTAATGAATTGACCTTAAGTTAATGAAAGGGAGATTCACCTGAATGGGCATGACTTAATCAGGCAAAAANTTATTTTATTATTATTAAGGAAATTTTAAAACATACCCTGGAGGCAAAATTCTAAAGCAGTTCCATGATCACCACCTCCTAATATTATGGCCATGACTAGGTTTCATTATATGGTAAAGGTGAAGAGATTTTGCAAATGTCGTTAAGGTTCCTAATGAATTGACCTTAAGTTAATGAAAGGGAGATTCACCTGAATGGGCATGACTTAATCAGGCAAAAATTTTTTTAAATTGTTTTTTATTTGCTTCTGAGAGAGAGAGAGACAGTGTGAGCAGGGGAGGGTCAGAGAGAGAGAGGGAGATATAGAATCAGAAGCAGACTCTAGGCTCTGAGCTAGCTGTCAGCACAGAGCCTGACACGAGGCTTGAACCAACGAGCCGTGAGATCATGACCTGAGCTGAAGTTGGATGCTTAACCAACTGAGCCACCCAGGTGCCCCATCAGGCAAGATTTTTAAAAGAAACTCAAAGCAATAAGACCTCTCTCCTGCTGGCCCTAACAAAGCCAACAGCCATGCTGGAACTGCCTTTGGAGAGTGGCAGCCCATAGAAGCACAGACCTCAGTTCTACCACTGCAAAGAACTGAACTTCTGGCAACCTGAGTGAGCTCGGAAGCACAGTCTTCCCAGGCTGGGCCACTAGATGGGAATCCCACCCAGTTGATACTTTACTGTTGCTTTGTGAGACCCTGAGCAGAGGGTCCAGCTAAGCATTCCCAGACTCCTAACCCATGGAAACAGTGAGATAATTAAAGTATGTTGTTTTAAGCCACTGAGCTTGTGGTGATTTGTTAGGCAGAGATAGAAAACAAGTAAATGCAGAAAAGTAGAGAGAACAGTACAATAAAGTGCTACTCAGACTGTAGCCCATGAACCCTGGTTGCCCACAACCTGTTTCTGATTCATGAGAAATTAAGTACAGAAATTGAGAGTAAACACTGAGAAACTTCCACAGCAGTTTGGCTTTGTCGTGACCTCAAAGTGTGTATTATTGGCCTCATCTCAAGGAGCAGGATGTTGACCCATTTGGATTTGTTAAGTTTACATGACAAATCATGTATGGTGTGACCTGTGTACCAGATACACATTACAACATATATAACTTTAAGTTTAGTTTGTCAACTAAAATCTGAAAAGTGTATAAAAACATGGGAAATGTAAGCATTTATTTATTTGTATAACTTTTTAAAAATCAAGCTTGTTTTTAATTTAGCAAATAGTTCGCTAAATTAGGAAAATAACAATCCAGTGGTTTTTTGTTTTTTTTTTTTTTTAAAGTAAGCTCTAGGCCCAAGGTGAGGCTTAAACCCATAACCCTGAGATCAAGAGTTGCATGCTCTACAGACTGAGCCAACCAGGCACCCTTCCAGTGATTTTTTTTTTTAATTTATTTTTAGGAGATAGAGAGAGACAGCGTGAGCAAGGNTAACCCTGTTATTTTGATGCCAAGTTTGAATGACCGTAGTTTGACATAGTCAGGAAATTCTGAATACAGAAATCCAACCCACAGAGCAAAAAAACCAGTGAAGAATTTTTTATTGTAGCTTAAAAAATGCATAGATTTGTTAATGTGGCAATTCTAGTACATGTGCAACTTGAACATGATGATAATATGAACAGTTCTGTTCTTTTTTATTTATTTTTGAAAGAGGAGGAGTGCAAGCAGGGAGGAGCAGAGAGAGAGAGAGAGAGAGAGAGAACAAGGATCCAAAGCAGACTTCACACTGCCAGCATAGAGCCTGACACGGGGCTTGAACTCACTGTACCATGAGATCACAACCTGAGCCAAAGTTGGACACTTACCTGACTGAGCCACCCAGGTGCCCTGTGAACCGTTCTTTTTAACTTCATTGCCAATTAATACAACTAGCTGTATATAACCAAATAAAATACAACTATATAAAACTATGAAAGAATACATTGTCAACAAATGTGGTTTGGAGCTAAAGTTTACTGTAGGAGTGTGTTTTGCTAACCTAGCTGAATGCACAGGAGCACAGGAGAATGTTCTGGAACAGTCATCTGGATTAAGGAGCTCATGAATCAATGCACTGCTTCCTTCATTGAGAAAGTCTTGCTACCAAACAAACAAACCAAAACATCAGGTGAACTAAATAGTGTATTTAGTGATGAATTAAGAATTTGTGAATTACATAAAGGCAAATGCATTAAATTAAAGATCATCCTACTTTTATGTGATAGATGCAAGTGGAGCATAATTCCTTACTTCACGTTGAGGTATAGTACTTGTGTTGGAGGGGGGGAGAATTCTGTCAAAATAAAATGCAGAACAAATTCATTATGTTTCTGTGAGATAAGATATCAGTTTGATCCAATATTTAAAGATGTGAATTGGACATCCAGACTTGCTGATTTGTCTGATAGCTTATTTTTTTTTTTAGTTTTTATTTATTTTTGAGACAAAGAGAGAGAGAGAGAGAGAGAGAGAGACCATGAGTGGGGGAAGGGCAGAGAGAGAGGGAGACACAGAATCTGAAACAAGCTCCTGCATAGAACCCAATGTGGGGCTCAAACTCACGAACTGTGAGATCATGACCTAAGCTGAAGTCAGACGCTTAACCAACTGAGCCACCCAGGCGCCCCTGATAGCTTAGATATTTTTAATGATCTTAAAACTCCCTTAAAAATAACAAGGGAATGCGAGAAAAAAATCAAAAGGTGAAGACAAAACTTAGAATTTCTATAGGTTTTTATGACAGATTTCATCAGAAATGTAGATGGTAGCCTGTTACTGTACACGTGTACATCTATGGATTTGAATTTTATTTTCCATCAAAAGATAATGCACATGTAAGGAATCTGTGGCTCTGGAATCTATTTTTTAAAATCAAAGGATATGGGTAATTTAAATTGAACTACAACTTTACAGGATAAATTGATGGCCCTGGCTACTGATCAAAGACTGAAGATGAATTCTTAATATACAGCATTATTTGTTTCATTTTTGATAGAAGCTAAAAATGGATATCCTGAGCTTGCTGAAATTACTGTAAACTCCCTTCTGCCATTCTAGTCAACACGCCTCTGTGAAGCTGATTTCTCTCCCAGAAGTGCCATGACAACAAAACACAGAAAAGTTTAGATGTACATTATCCCCTGTGCATAGTGTTGTCAGCAATCCAAACTAGGTTAGATAAATTAACAAGCAAGCAGTAAGCTCATTTCACATTAACAATTTTAAATATTGACATGCATGATTTTTGTTCAAACTGTGTACAGAGGCATTTAATATGGGGAATCTCTATCTTATTCATAATTCTGAATTATGATTGGGGAACTGCAAAAAGTTAAGAATGTAAAATATCAACTCTGTATCCTCTTATATACACACGTCCAATGGAAAACATGTATAGTTTTAACAATTCTTTTTTCTGGGGCACCTGGGTGGCTCCGTCAGTTAAGTGTCTGACTTCAGCTCAGGTCATGATCTCTTGGTTTGCTAGCCCCACGTTGGGCTCTGTGCTGACAGCTCGGAGCCTGGAGCCTGCTTTGGATTCTGTGTCTCCCTCTGCCTCTCTACCCCTCCCCCGCTCTCAAAATATAAATAAACTTAAAAAATAAATTAACTATCAAAAATAAACTTTAAAAATACATAAAAATAACTTCTTTAAAAAATAAAAACAATAAAAATTCCTTTTCTCTTTCCATATGGTGTACTTGTTTTGATTACATATAGAAGCATAATTTTGTGTGTGTTGAACCCAATGAAAAATGTAGATTTATCTGCTGTGCGTCTTTTTAAAAAAGTATTTAACTTTTGGCAATTCACTTTTATTGTACTTGATAAAAGTATTGGTCTACAATAGATTAGAATTAAAAAAAAAAACAAAAAAACAAAGCAGGGGTGCCTAGGTGGCTCAGTCAGTTAAATGCCTGACTCTTGATTTTGGCTCAGATCATCATCTTATGGTTTATGAGTTTGAGCCCCGTGTTGGGCTCTGCACTGATAAGGAGCCTGCTTCAGAGTCTGTCTCCTTCCCTCCCTCTCTGCCTCTCCCCGCCTCATGCTTGCTCTCTCTCACTCTCTCAAAAATTAAATAAACAGGGGCACCTGGGTGGCTCAGTCAGTTGAGCGTCCGACTTCAGCTCAGGTCATGATCTCACAGTTTGTGGGTTCGAGCCCCGCATCAGGTTCTGTGCAGACAGCTAAGAGCCTGGAGCCTGTTTCAGATTCATGCCTTATCTCTCTCTGCCCCTCCCCCGCTCATGCTCTGTCTCAAAAATAAACTATAAGAAATTTTTTAAAAATTAAATAAACATTTAACAAATAAATTAATTAAATAAATAAAGAATAAAAATTAAAAGGCAAAGCAGTCCTCTCTCCTAGGTGGATGAGAAGCTACATGGGTGTAAAACTGCAGGGGCCAACAGCACCCCCCCCCCCAAAGACCACTCTCTTTTCAGCATTCTTGCCTCTGCTCTTCTCCCACTTATGTATTTTGCCAGAGTATTTTAAAGCAAACCCTAAATAATATGTAATTTTACATGCAAATACTTCAATATGAATCTCTAAAAAGTAATAACTTAAAAACTCTAACCCCAATATTATCATATTCAACAAAGTAATTTCTAATAGTATCTGTCTTATATTCGCTTTTCCCTGATTATCTCAAAAACATATTGTTGTAGTTGGTTTGTTCAAATCAGAATGCAAATAAGGGCTACACGCTGGATTTGGTTGTGATGTCTCCAATCTCCTATGATCTAACAATACCGTCCTCTCTTTTTTTAAACTATATATATTTTTTAAGTTTATTTATTTTGAGAGAGAAAGAGCACACAAGCAGGGGAGAGGCACAGAGAGAGAATCCCAAGCCAGCTCCATGTTGCCAGGCAGCGTGGAGCTCGATGCATGGCTCGATCCCATGAACCATAAGATCATGACTTCAGCAGAAATCAAGAGTTAGACACTTAACTGACTGAGCCACCCAAGCGCCCCTACACCATATGCTTATTGAATAGCCTGAGTTATTTGTCTTGTAGAGTTTCTAACATTTCTGCATTTGGCTTATTGCTTCATGGGATTGTCTACTAGGCTGTTACTCTATCCTTGATAGCTCCTTCTCCTGGGAGTTAGAGTCAAAGCCTCGATTAGAGTCAGACTTTAGTCACCTTTTTCCAAAATGACTTCCTAGGCAGTGCTGTGCACTTCCTCTTGCATTGCCCCAACAAGCATGTAAGTCTGGTTGCCTTCCTTTGGAGACACTAACATTGATCAGTGGGTTTAGGTTTGCACCCTGATCCATTCATCATAATATCCTCCACTGACTTTTAGTGAGTGGTTTGCAGCCATTAATTATTACTACCTGGATCTGGTTTTCATTAGGAATTCACAAAATGGTGATTTTCTAATTATCTCATTGCTTCTTCATTTATCAGCTAGAACAGCTTTCTAGAGAAAGAACCATCCCTTCTTTATTTGATTACCTTGAAATATAGTCCATAGAGGAAAGCTCAATAAAGAAGGTCAGTTCTTTCCCTTCTTTTATCAATTTTCAGAATAAGAAATTTGTGCCTTAGCAATTTCCCAAGATGATCAATTAATCTGGGGATGTTTTTTTGAATATCAGTATGAACTCATAGATTTCATTATATTTGATGTGTTTGAAAACATTGTTATCTTTGTTCAGATGGTCTCCTCTTTGGGCAATGGAAGTCCCTTCAAGTTGGCTCTTGGATTTTTGTCATCAGTCTGATAGTAGTTGAGAGCTCCTTGTTTTGTTTTTTAATTTTTTTTGTTTACTTACTTCTGAGAGAGAAAGAGAGAGAGAGAGAGCATGAGCATGGGCAGGGGAGGGGCAGAGAGAGGGAGACACAGAATCCTAAGCAGCCTCCAGATTCTGAGCTGTCAGCACAGAGCGCAACGTGGGGCTCAAACCGGCGAACTGTGAGATCATGACCTAAACTGAAGTCAGAAGCTTAACTGACTGAGCCACCCAGGTGCCCCAGTCACCCAGGTGCCCTGAGAGCTCCTTGTTTTCAGGCATGACAAGGTATGCTAGGCTTATGTTATATACTTTGGGCCCTATGTCTGGAATCAGCCATTTCTCTAAGTTATCCTGGTTCCTTTTAGGAGGAGTTAGCATTTAGGGAGTGCAGTCTATGTTCTGCTTGCCTGATTTCTACTCTTTTCTCATGGACTGGAAGAACTCCCCAAGGACTGAATACAATACATTGGAGTTTGGGGCCAAGGCCATGGCTTCATATTAAGAGTCCTGTATATGTGTCATCTTCAGGGGACTTATGAGGAGGCGACCTGGTCTGACCCAGTGCCAGAAAATGACACTTGTAACACCCCCTTAAACATCTAACCCATTTCATGCATGCATTCACTCATTCATTCATTCATTCCCTCATTCATTCAACGAATACTTAATGAGTACTGATTGTATCTATTGTTTCAGGTCCCGGGGGTATACTGGTGAACAAACAGTACAGTCCCTGCTACCATGGAGACGGCTTCCAGGGAGGGGAGAAGACAGTAGAAACGCATCTGATGGGGGTGTGGGAGGGGCTTTCTATTCAGGGTAGTCTGATAAACGTTGGAGCAGAGACGTGGAGAAAGTGAGGAAGGGTGCCAGGCAGAAGTCTAGGGGAAAGTGCTGGGCCAGAGGGAGCTGGCCAGTGTAAGAGTGCGGAGTCGGGAATGAGCTCACTGATTCTTAATACTGCAGACACAAATTCTTCACTATCCAAGTTTTTAGCATTTCTTATCAGTTGCAAAATATGTTTTCACAGTAAACTTTTAAAGTTTACAACTTGTTGGGGCACCAAGGTGGCTCGGTTGGTTAAGTGTCCAACTTTGGTTCAGGTCATGATGTTCTGGTTCATGAGTTCGAGCCCCATGTTGGGCTCTGTGCTGACAGCTCAGAGCCTGGAGCCTCCTTCAGATTTTGTCTCCTTCTCTCTCTGTCTCTCCCTGCTCACACTCTGTCTCTCTGTCTCTTTCAAAAATAAACATTAAAAAAAATTAAAGTTTACAGCTTGCTCTTTTTTAAAAAATTTACTTGAGACAGAGAGACTGGGGGAATGGGGTAGAGGGAGAGGTAGAGAGAGAGAGAGAGAGAATCTCAAGCAGGTTCCCACACTCAGTCAGTATGGAGCCTGACACAGGGCTCAATCCCACGACCCTGGGATCATGACCTGAATCAAAATCAGGAGTTGGACATCAACCAACTGAGCCACCCAGGCACTCCTACAACTTGCCTTTCAATAGTGATCTTTTATTTTATTTTTAAAATTTTTGGTATTTATTTTAAAAAATTTTAACGTTTATTTTTGAGAGACACAGACAGCACGAGTGGGGAAGGTGCAGAGAGAAAGGAATGCACAGAATCTGAAGCAGTCTCCAGGCTCCGAGTTGTCAGCACAGAGCCTGACACAGGGTTCGAACTCATGAACGGAGATCATGACCTGAGCCCAAGTTGGACGCTTAACCGACAGAGCCATTCAGGTGCCCTCAATAGTGATCTTTTAATTGGTGACTTTTATGTCATCACTCATGATACCTTGCAAAATGTACCATCTTCTCCCCACCCCATGCTTATATTCTTAAAAATAACTTTTCTAATTCAAGAAGTCATAGTGTTTATTGAAGAACACATAGAAAGCACAAAAAATAACACAGAACAAAGTAAAATGAAAACAAAACAGATGCCACCTGTTGTCCCTGCCTCCCCCTTCCCCAGAATTAACCTCTGTAATATGGCAGTTGGTGTCCTTCCATTCTTTTACAAGAAGGCTGTCCAGCTGTGAGTACTCCATTCCGCCTCTCTTTCAGACGTGGTCTTCAGTGGCTATAGAGACTTCTGGCTTTTATCTGCTCAATACTTCTCTGTCAGGGCAGGAGTTCCTTGCTGAACTATGACTTACACCTGTTGGCTTGAAATGTCCCTTCAGACCCAGGGTGCCCTGGACCCCCATCCCTCCTGTCTCCAGGGCCCGTGCCTCTGCGTCCTGCCATTTCCATACCACCAACCAGTTCTTGCTTCTTGGTCAGAGAGAAATGACAGGGAGAGTGTTTCCTCTCCCTCCCCACTTCTCCTTCCTACCAAGAAAGAGAGAGACAGAGACAGAGAGAAATCATGGTAGAGGGAGATGAAGGACAGAGGAGTCAAGCAGTATTTCAAAAGTAACAATGGAGCCAGAATGTAATCAATTCTTAAAAGGAAATAATTTATTTTAGTGTAAACTGGGATTTTCATTCACTGGATTTGCTTTCATCTCCTGAGGCCATGTGTGGTATTATGATGGAGGACCTATTCATTTGGTGAGTCCCATCACCAGTTACCTGAGCACTTGTATATGTGAAGTATTCCTAACAAACTTAAACACACGTAGGGGAAAGAAAAGTCCACCCAAATGAGAACAAAGAGACACCAGGTGTTAGGATTTGAATAGATTTTTCTTGGGGAAACAATTCAATTCAATCTACAACATGTACCTTGATACTAACAAAAAAAAAAATCATTTTTGAGACACAGCCTAGCTCAGTGGTTAGAAAAGGGATTCTGGTACCAGTGTATCCAGATTGAACCTCTGGCTTTGCTGCTTCTTAGCTGTGTGGTCTTGGGAAAGGTAGTAGGTAACCTGTACTTAAGTTTCTGCATCTGTAAAATGGGGATGATCCCCCATCCTCATGGGGTGTGTTGTAGGGGGATCTTGTGACTTAGCACATATTTGGCACCTACGATAGTGCTGACATTTAGCAGGGGCCCAGCCCATGTTGGCCATGTTGATTGACCTGAGGGTTTCACAGGTAGTAACCATCTTAATCTTCAGAACAAGCAGTTAAATGCATACTATCATCATCCCCATTTTACAGAGGGTTTAACTGGGGCAGATGGGTTAACTGGTCCAAAGTCACACACTGGAAAGGGGTACAGCAGAATGCAAATGCAGGCAGTCTCAGCTCGGAGCTCAGACTTCACTATAATGTCTGATATAATTACCCACCATTTAGTCCACCTGGCATTCCCTTCCAGACCCATGGAGCCTGTTGTTTTTTAATGTTTTTTCTTCCTCAAATATGGATATGAATATGGGTCTAAGTTTAAAATGAGGCTTTCTGTGCACCTGAGTCATCGAGCTGTGGCCCCTTATCCTGGGCTGTCTTTACTCTTCCAACTGCATAGAACTTTGACCTTCCCCATGAACTTCCCAGCCCCTTCCTGCCTTTGCTTACTTGCAGGGAGCTGCCAGCAAGACTTCAGTTACAAAATGCATCTCTGTGCAGAGGCTTGTCCTCATGGTCTGCTGGCCATCTCTCGACATTTGCCCCTTCTCCGTTGTTGTGTTCCTTTTTTAGAAAAGACTCATCCCTAATGCTGATTACTTCATGCTTTTTTTATATCTGTAAGAATTGGCTCCTTTCACAGAGTTCACACCCCAGGTCCCTATGAGCATGAGTCAGAAGACCACACAGGGACAGAGGGGTGGCAATGACTGGCCACAAAGGAAGGAGGGGCACGACTTGACAAAGGGTTCATTTTGGAGGAATTTATTCAGAGGCTGCTTTGGGCCAGGCTGGGAATAAGTGAGGAAGAAGTTCCCAGCCTGGTCTAGTAGTCTAGCATGGGAGGCAGATGCACGGCTGGTACCAGGGTGTGATGCAGTGCCACATTGAGGGTATATGGAGGTCTGGGAAGCCTTCCAGGAGGAGGAGACCCTAAGCTGAGTCAGACCCAGGTTTGAACCAGAGCGTCATCACTCTCTAACTGTGTAACATCATCAGCCTCTCTGGCTTTCCTTCCTCACTGGCTAAACAGGGCTGTTATGAAAATGAAATGTGCACCACACATGGCACCCAAGGGTTGCCCTATAAATCACGGTGGGTGGTGCCAATGTGAATATTGCTCCCACCATTAATAACAATGGTTGCTTTCTAATGATGTGCCCTCCTCATGTTATATTCAGAGGTTACATTCACTTCCAGTAGCAAATCCCAGCCTATATGCAAATACAGCTCTTTAAAAATATGCTTACATAGAGAGGAACAAGCTTTTTAAAAGGGGGTTATAAATTGATTTCGTCTCAGACCATTTTGTGCAGCTCTGGCACTGGCTGTCTTCCACTTTCCTCTCCATGAGCATGCCATTAGCCCCATTAAATATTTGGGGATTTGCAGAACTGGAATCAAACTTTCCATCCCCAGTGCCGACTTGCTTCTTGATAGCAACAAAGATGTTTCCTGCACCTTTAACACATTACCAGGGATGTATAATTATGACAGTGGTGGAACATTCTTGGCTCCCTGGGATCACTTCCTAGTGATTATTCTTTTATATGATTGCCATTATTTCTCCACAGAGTACAACTAAGCGAAGCCAAGTTACTGAGACATAAATGGTGTAAGCATGTCATTGCATTAAATGGATGTTTTCCCCCCGTGGCATTTAATAATTTATACCTTAAAGAAGACAAGTAGCTGCTCAGCTAGCTAATTAAAAATACTAGATCTCACAGATGAGAAGTATGGTTCTTATTAAAGTGTCCATTTGCTACCTTGACAGTTTCTAAGAAGCAAATATTTCTACTGCTCCAGATATAAAGGAACAGAGTTACTCAGCCATGGGAATCCACTTTGGAAAACAAATGAATCCAGGAGACTCCCCTGTGATGACACAGCCCTTGGTGCAAAATCAGATGATGAAGTGGAGTACCAGCAGAAAAAGTGCAGTTCCCATTAAATAAGGGAATTGGAACCTTCTTGATGTCAATAGCAGCCTCTGGTCCACACGTTCCCTCCAGGTTTTCAAGGAAGGGATTTATTGGACATAAGTTCTGGGCATCCCCTCATTGAGTCCAGGACATCACTGAGGAGCAGCTCTCTGACAAGGCAGACCCACATGACAACTCGAAGGACCACCAGTCACAAGTGCTGTGGGATGCAGTCACCTGCCTCTGCTCCCTCCCCCAAATCCTCTCAATGACGGTCAAGGTACAAAAACAGTTTTGTTTTTTTTTAAAGGCTTAAGTCCCCAAAGGTAAAGAGACTAGGCCAGGAGACAGCTGCAGGGAGAGAAGACCACAAGCACTGGGAGACAGCATTGTGTGGTCACCAGCCTAGCAAACTCAGGAGGCTGAGAAGCCAGCCGTGCAGGCCCCAAGTGCAGAAGGCTTGCAATGGGGCTTCAGGGACCAAAACCACTGGTGCAGTTGGGGTCTCAGAAAGAGAAAAACACACCTCTAGAGCTGAGAGCTGGCCCAGAACCCAGAACCAGGCTATGATATTCTGTTCAACAGAAGCAGTTGCACAGAACACCTCCATCAGACAAGGCCACTCTGTGATGTAATATATGAAGATAACAACAGGACAGTCCCTGAGCATACCTGAGTAGCGACAGGAACTAGAACACAGCCCCAATCTGAAGAATGGCCCAGAGACACCCCCTCCCCCCACTTCCTGACTAAGGCAAATGACAGAGGCTTCTGATGACAACATTAGTCCACTTCATGCCCTGCAACTCCTAGATGAAATGCATCGTCATCACAGGATTATTCCTCCTTGCCATAGTGCTCCCAATCCCGAGGGAATTGCTGCCTCCCTGGGCTCTCCTCCATATCACCTAATTCAAGTCTAAATCAGACCCCAAGTCCTTCCTAACACTCACAGAGACACCCACATTTCTCCATGGGTGGTCTCAGTGCAATAAGATGGCAAACCCAGGTGTGCTTCCAGTGGCCTTATGACACCAACAGGCCCTGGGCCTCACCCACTGTCCCACCCCAGTGCCAACAGTCAGTGGTGGCAGGAAGCCTCTGAGAGATTGGCCCAGGGGCACTGTGGCCGCAGGAGCACCAGGCCCTCCTGAGGAAGAGGCGTATTCTCCAAAACAGAGACATTAAATGAATGCTGACATCACAGCTGGACTCCCAGCCTCTCCCCCTCCTGGCTCTCAGAAAAGACAGAGCGAAGAGGAACATAGACTCTCACAGGAAGCAGAGACAATGGCAAGAATGTCTACAGTTGAAGCATGTTCTTTAACAAATACTTTATAAGAACAAAATAAGAGTTGGAAGCGAAGTTATACATCAAAAGAGATTTAAGAGCTTTATCAACCATTAACAAAGTGCGGACCTTACTTGGATTCTAGTTTAAACACACCACAAAAATAAAGCCATTTATGCCATCGCCACTTCACAAGAAAGTTTGGCAGCTTCTTACAATGCTAAAAGTGCATTTACCATACTACCCAGAAATCCCACTCCTACATATTTTAAGAGAAATGAAAATATGCCATGCAAAGGCTTATATCTGAAGGTTCGTAATAGTTTTATTCATAATAGCCCCAAAATGAAGACAAACTAAATGTGCCTCAAGCAGTGAATGAATAAACAAATGTCATAGTCATATAAGGGAATACTATTCAGTCATAAAAAGAAATGCACTACTGATAGATTCAAAGCATAGGTGATTCTCAACTGAATTTTATAAATGAAAGAAACCAAACACAAAGAACTATATACCATATGAAAAAGACAAAACTATGATGGTGGAAAGATCAGTAGTTGCCAGCAGTCAGGCAATGGAAAGGAAAACTAAATGCAAAGGGTCACAGGAGAATATGATAAAAATATTTTATATTTTGGCTGATAAAAATATTATATATTTTGCCTGTGGTGATGCTTACTTAGCTGTATCGATTTTTCAAAACTGTACATTAAAATTGGCTAATTTTAATGTAAAATTATGCATCAATGAAGATTATCTTTTAAAAAGATTAGAAGTAAATATATAAAAGGCAACCATCATTTATTAGAAATTCTGCATTAAAAGAAATTGCTCTTGCAAAAAAAAAAAAAATAAAGCCATTTATGAAACAACCAGGCAAAAATGAATATTGACTGCATCTTTGATGATATGGGGAAATTGTAAAAAAGGTTTAGATATGATTATTTGGATTATGTTTACATAAAAAATCCTTATCAGAGGTACTGATAAGTACAGAGAATAAGTACAGGTGAAATGTTTTGAATTCTGGAATTTGCTTTAAAATAATCCTCTGGGGGATGGGGTAAGATGAACGAGGACTGGCACAAAGGGAGGTATATAGAGGTTTATCATTTAATTAACTTTACTTTTGTATATGTTTTGTATATGTTTGAAATTTTCCACAATAGGAAATGAACAAAACCAGGAAAACTCCTAAAGGTTAACTTTCTTTCTTTTTTTTCCTTTAAAGATTTTATTTTTAAGTAATGTCTATACCCAATGTGCTCACAACTCCAAGATCAAGTGTCACATACTCTACTGACTGAGCCAGCCAAGTACTCCAAGGTAACTTTCTTTAACCTCACAAAAAATGCCTCCATTTACCTGGACCTGCCCTAGACCTCAAGCCAGGAAGATGCCATGGTAGTCCACCCTCAAAGTCTGCAGATACAGAAAACAAGGCTTTAGAAAGCTCTTTGAAAATGGCAATCCTTATCAAGGGTGGTAAAGCAGGGGGGTAAGAGAACAACCCCAAACACAGTTGTACACTGCTGTCTCTCCTCCTCCCGCTTCTCTGCCCCAACTCTTCAGTAAGCCTGTAGTATCTTCAGATAAGGCTCCTTCCATAGCCCAGAAATCACCTTGCTGGGCAGCTTGGCTGAGGGCTCTGGAGGGCAAAATGCAGTCGGTGGCCATGTCAGATTTGGCCCTGTGTGGGGACAAGACGGTAGCTTGCCTTTGATGCGAGGGAGGGGACGGAAATGCCCTCCACTGATCTGGGTGACAAGTGGGAGGTGGGTATTGGGAAGGGGAGGATAACACCACCGTGGTACCTGAATTGTTAGCAGAATGAAGGGTGGGGCAGGATTGGACTCTTGGAGGCAAAGACACTGGAGCTTGGGGGTTTTCCTAGCTATGTCTTCAGCACCTAGGACAGCTCTCAGTACTGACCTTGGATTCTTGTAGGGATGAATAAGAAGTATGCAAAATACAACACACTATGAAGAAAGCCAGGTGCTGAGATGGTGACTAATGAGTGGGGACAGAGGGAATAAATCTCTGCGGCAGGTGGGGGGGAGACCACGGAAGATGGCCCCAGGAAGGAGAAATTTAAGCTAAGTCCTGAAGAATGAGACCTGGGGAAGAGCATTTCAGATAAGACCAGCATGGGCACAAACCCCAAGTCAGGAGAGGTGTGCCATGGTTAGAGCAGAGGAGGACAGGGTGACTGGGGCCTTGGGAGGGCACATGATGAACCTGGAGCATGGAAAGGACCTGGACACAGGGCCTTTAGACCAGGGTAAAGAGCTTTTGCTTTAATTCTGAATACTATGGGAAGCATTTGAAGGTTTAAGCCATGGAGTAGTATGATTTGATTTACATTTTCAGAAGAATCACCCTGGTTACTGTGTAAAGAATAAACCATAGGGAGCAGAAGATACAGGAGGCCAGTTGTCTGGATAAGAGCTGGAGATGGCTGTTTGGGCTGGGAGGATGGATTGGAGGTAGTGAGAAATGGCTGGACATAAGTGACCATTGGAGATACAGCCAACTAGGTGTAGAGATAAATTGGAGGTGGATAGAGGAAACCCCTGACTTCTGGCTGGAAGGATGGCGTTGTAATTCACAGAGGTGAGGAAAACAGAACAGGTTTTGAGGGAGAGATTATGAGTTCAGAATTAAATGTATTGTGTTTGAAAAGTCGATTGGATGCCCAGATGGAGATATGAAAGAAGCATCACTATAAGTCCAGAGGTAGAGTTTGAACTGACTGCTGTCATAGCACAGGAGGGAGTAAAATCTAGAGAGGTTAGAGGACACACAGAGATGAAGTGGCCTTGGGGAAGCTGGCACAGAAGACAGAGCAAGAGGGAGAATGGTTGAGGAGTCAGGGCTCTGACTTGGCCCCACATGCCTTCTTCAATGCCTCTCACTCTTGCTGGCAAGACCCTCTGCACTTCAGCCAAACTGCTGGGACTCCTGAGGTTAGAACACACCATTTCTGCTAGAGCCTCTGCTCTAGTGCTCTGCTCCTCCTGCCTATGACGCTCTCTCTGATCTTCTAGACTTTTCTTAATTCTGGCCATCCTTTCAAGACCCAACCCACTCTGCACTGATGTTCCCCTGGGGGCAAGTATCTCATCCCTCACGTCTGGCCAGCTCTGTGTTGAAAACCAGAGCTAACCTGCCTCTCACACATTTTCCAGGCAGGCATTGCACCTGTACCCGTGGGGCCCCCCAAACCACAGAGAATGTGAATCAAGCTCTTCAAGTGCCCTGCTAAAGCCGCTCACTGTATTTGAGGTGAAGGGGAACCCCCATCCCAATTTTCAGGCCTTTTATGCCATGGATGAGGGTGTGGAGGAGAGCCACAGGGCTTTTGGGCAAGTCCTGCATCATGGGCTTGCATCCCACTCTGAAACATGGCAGTAATATGGTGCCTTTGCCCCAACTGCCCTTTAAATATCCCCGCTTACCAAGCTTTGTTTCTAAAGCAGGAAGGGATTGGGAGGTGCTGGTGGCCTTCATGTGGGCCCTGGATTAGGGGCAGGATTTAGAAGGGGAGTGACATTTAAAAAAATTTTTTTTAAAAAGGGGCACCTGTGTGGTTCAGTCAGTTAAGCATCTGACCCTGGGTTTCAGCTCAGGTCATGATCTCATGGTTTATGGGATCAAGCCCCACATGGGGTTCTGAGCTGACTACATGGAGCCTCGTTGGGATTCTGTCTCTCTCTTCCTCTCTCTCTGGCCCTCCCCTCATGCCTCTACCCTTCTTCCATGCCTCTCTCTACCCCTCCCCCCACAGAGAGTGTTCTCTGTCTGTCAAAATAAATACACTGATAAAATTTTTAAAAAATTTTTTTAAAAAGGAAGGGAGGAGGAGAGGACAGCCACAGTGGAGGATAGGAGTCCATGGGATAGAAAACTCTGGGAATTGGCATCTAGCGCCATTTCGCTGCTTCTCTTTTGACAAAAAGAATGCTTTGCCTCAGTCCTGTCAGAATGGGCAAGTATTCCTTTTGTTAACCAACTAAGATAGACAAAGGTTCTTCACGCTTTCTCTTGGATCCTCATTCTGAGTATAGCAACTGGACTTCTGGGTAGGGCGGGTCCTTGAAAGCCAGAGAGGCAAGTTGTCCAGGCAGCAGGGAGCCAGTATGGGTCCTAGTGGCGAGGAGGGTATCACAAGAGTCCTGTGATGTGAAAACCTGGGAAGGGGCGAGAGGCTGAGAAATCAGTCAAATGCTCCTCCTGCCATCCTGCTGGGAGGCCGGAACCTTGGGATGTCCTCAGGATGGAAGCAGCTGCTGGGCCTGAGGCCCCAGGTATCTCTTAGGAGGCATGGGTCCAAGGCTGAAGGGGAGGAGTGGGTAGAGATCGCTGTGGGGAGTTTTCTCAGAGTTGAGAGGGAGGGAGAGAATGTGCAGGGAACAGGACAGATCCCCTTAGCAGCCTAAATTAGCTGCTTTTGTTTGCTACTTTGGGCTACATCAAGAGAAATCATGTAGGCCTTTGTAGGAGGAGGCCACTGGTGCTGGCCAGCCCAAGGCTGACAAACAAGACAGAAAGAAGGCCCACAGTTACCCAGGGCTGGGCCAGTTGCTCTCCGTGGTGTGCCGGTACACGGTTAGCAACTGCCTCTTTGAAAAGAATGGGGACTGCTTTGTAAATGCTCCCACTGGGGCCAATTTTAAGCCACCAGCATAACCTGACTGAATAACATTATATAGTCCTTCCATCATGGCTGTGAATGAGCTCAAGACACAATAATAAAACAATAATGAAGTAACGAGTTTTGACTATTATCTTCATTTTTAATATGTTTTGTTTGCTTGTAAGTTTACATAATTTAGTTTTTAATAATGATTGTTGAGGAACTGGCTTGCAAATTTCATAAAAACTTAATCATCAGCTCCTGAGAGGTGGTACGAGCCAGTCCCAGCACCACTGGCTGATGCCAGGGCAGGACTGGCCGTTGGAACGGGGGTCCCTGTCGGGCAGCGCTCTCCTGCACGATGCCGCAGCTTCCCAAGGTCACGAGCTGGGACACACGACTGGCTGACTTCTTAGAAGAGCTCAGACCTAGGACAGCTGGACCAGCCTACGAGATGAGCACCTTTTCTGTAATGAGACAGTCCAGGAACTGTCTGATTTTTTGACCAAAAAGAACAACAACAACAAAATGAATTTGGAACTTGCATTTACAAGTGTCATCTGAGCTGAAATGGCTACAACAAGACAATGTATCAGTGTTAAAATTAAAGTGAAAATTAAGCACACGTCACCCTATTAGTCAGCGTTTTAAGGCTGTATTATTGCGAAGTTCAGAAAAAGAGTTAAAGAATCTATTTAAATGCAAATGTGCCATAAAACCCACTAAAGGCAATGCATCTCCGAAATGCTCTCAGCCCTTCTTTCAGCAGACTTTGCTCATAATAGCGTTGGCTTTTTTTTTTTCAACTTGGGGAATAATATCTCTGAGAAATCCTGTGTTGGTGGAGTGCAGCTGTGTGAGTACCTGGGGAGGGGGATGTGCGGGAGGAGGGATCTGGGGCTCCCGCTGGGGCGGAATCTGCACTCATGCCCCTGCGCCCTCCCGGACTGGCTGAGTGGCACAGAAGCCCGGCTTGGCATCCATCAGGCAGGGCTTAGGGCTTCTGCCTGGAGTTGTCCTCCCCCGGCCCTGCTGGTGACCATGGTCCAGAGCAGCCAAACCTGGCCAGGGGACTGCGGTGCCCTGACCCAAGGACTGAATGAGACACTCCTCAAAAGGAGGGAAGCACAGCACCTGACTCAGAGGGAGTAAACTGCCTGTATTGACCACTAAACCTTCTTCTGTTTCACCCAGGAAGGAGGCAGGGAGGTGAGAGATCTTCACTGAGCCCCTGTGCTGTGCCAGGTGCCAGCCTCATCCTCACAATGGTCCTCTGGAGGAGGCCTAATGGCCCTGACTTGACAGAGGCTGAGAAGAGGGGGCACGGGCAGTGGGTGGTCATTGACATTGGGCTTCTGTGGAAAGACCAGCCCAGCCCCTCCCCTGCGTATGGAGAGGACCAGGCAGCTATGGCAGAGCTTGTGAGGCACCTGGCCTGCTGCTGGGTAAAGCCATCTGCTTTTCCCCATCAAGGCCGGGGCCCGCTCTGGGAGCAGCCAGGGATCCCTAGGTGTATCCAAAAGCCCATGGTTACCCTCGGCCCTGTGTCCTTAACTAAGAGGGAGGGGACTGTGTACTTGGAAGCCCCTCAAACTCCCAGAACAATGCAAGAACTCCCTCATTCAAGGTAGACTCTGTCAGGGAGCAGGCAAAGCCCACCTGGCACAGTCCACCTCAACTCCATCACAGAGCCATGAGCACCTCAAGGTGGGACCACGGTCCCAGCACCAGGACCAGGTCCCAGCCCGTGTGCGCAAGCAATAAAAATGTGTTGAGTGTTTGGAAACTGCTATACAGGCATGTAATATATATATAGGGGCAGAATTTCTAGATATTATCATTTTAATATAAAATTAACATCTTTGTAGCTCTTTTTACTTTGGTTTATTTGGAGTCATTCAGAATTTGGTTTGAGGGACCCTATGCTAAGGTGGGTTGTTCTCTCAGTACCCCTCCCCCAGCCCAAAGGACCCCCTCTCTGCAGGACTCATGAGTGGATGCCCTTGGGAAGAAGGAATGCAGGGCTGTGAAAACCTCCACTTCTGTTCTTCCTCTGCTTGGGGGACACGATGGGGGTGGACACAGTTTGGGTCTGGGATTGCTTTTCTGCCTGGGAGAAGGGGCCGGAGCCAGGGTAACTGAGGGGGCCGAAAGTGGTGCTCAGAGCTTAGAGTGAATTGGTTCAGGCAGGGAGTGTCCATGTGGTTCAACTCTTGGGAATCCAGCCTGGCCATGGCCTTCAGAGGACTGACTGCAGAGGAGGGCCCCCCCCCGCCCCGGCTGTGGTAGCAGGAAGGGAATAACACCTCACAAGGAAGCATGAAAGAAGCTGTCACCTAGGGAGAGCCCACCCTGTTCCAGACACGTGCACTATTTTATGTGACCTTCCCTACAGCCATCTCTTTTTGCAGACAACACAATCTTGAATAGACAGAATATTCAGGAATGCACTAAAACCCAAAACTAATTAATGAGATTAGCAAAATTACAGAATACAAGAATAATGCACCAAAAAATAGAAACCGTACATACAAGATACCAAAAAATGGTACTTGTCTATACTTGGAATGAATAATCCAAAAGTGAAATTAAGAAAATAATTGCATTTATAATAGCATCAAAAAAAAATAAAACAGGATTAAATTTAAGAAGTACAAGCCTTGGACACTGAAAACTATAAAATCTTATTGAGAGAAACTAAAGAAAACCTAATAAACAAAGAAGACTTAATATGTTTAAGATGGCCATACTCCCTAATTAATCTACAGATTCAGCATGGTCTCTGTATAATTTCAAGTGACTTTTTGGCTGAAATTGATAAACTGAACTTGAAATTCATATAAAAATGCAAGGGATCTACAATAGCCAAAACAAAGAAGAAAGCAGAGGATTCACACTTGCCAATTTCAAATTTACTACAAGGCTACTATATCAGGGCACCTGGGTGGCTCAGTCACACATTTGAGTCTTGATATTGGCTCAGGTCATGATCTCATGGTCGTGAGATCAAGTCCTATTTCAGATTCCTTCTTGGCATTCTCTCTCTCCCTCCCTCGCTGTCCCTCCCTTGTTCATGCACACACGCTCTCTCTCTCTCTCTCTCTCAAAATAAATACAAAAAATTTTTTAAAAGTCTACAGTATCAAGAAAGTGTGTTGCTGGCATAAGAATAGACATACAGACCAGTGAAATAAAATTGAGAGTCCAAAAATAAACTCATATTCACATTTATAGTCAATAGATTTTCAACAAGGGTGCCAAGACAATTTAATGGAGAAAGAAGTCTTTTCAGCAACTGGATATTCATCTACAAAAGAACACTTCCTGAAACATACATATGTAAAAATGGATTCTGGACCTAAATGTTAGAGCTCAAACTACAAAACTTAGAGAGCCCTCTTTTCCTGTCTGCCTGCTTGAAGCTCAGCCGCCATCATGAATGACACAGTAACTCTCCAGACCAGGAAGTTCATAACCAACTGACTACTTTGCTGGAAACAAATGGTCATTGATGTGCTTCGCACTGGAAAGGCAACCGTACCTGAGGCAGATTTTTGGGAAAAACTAGCCAAAATGTACAGGATCACACCAGATGCCATCTTTGTATTTGGATTCACAACCCATTTTGGGGGTGGCAAGACAACTGGCTTTGGCATGAGTTACGATTCCTTGGATGATGCAAAGGAAAACGAACCCAAACATAGACTTGCAAGACACGGCCCATGTGAGAGGAAACAGACCTCAAGAAAACAGCAAAAGGAATGCAAGAACAGAGTGAAGAAAGTCAGGGGGACTAAGCCAGGGTTGATGCTGGTGACGAGTGAGCTGCAGACTGGACAACCAAAGGAGTAAAGATTCTGCAGTGACTTTGCAGTGACTGTGCCTATTTTTCAGGAGAGGGTTAATAAACTAAGAACTTTTATGTGAGAAAAAAATATCTTAGGAAAAAATATAGATATAAGCATGCATGACCTTGATTAGAACAAGCATTCTTAGATATGACACCAAAAGCACAAGCAATGAAAGAAAAAAAGATAAGACAAACTTCATCAAAATTAAAGTTTTATGCTTCAGAGGACACCACCAGAAAAGTGAAAAGACAACTTACAGAAGAGAAGAAAATATTTGCAAATCATATATCTGATAAGGGACTTGAATCTAGAATATATAAGGAACACCTACAATTCAATAATAAAAAGACAACCTAATTTTAAAATAGGCAAAGGATCTGAATAGACAGTTCCCCAAAGAAGATTACAGATGGCCAATAAACGGTTGAAAAGAGGCCTTAACATCATTAGCCAACAGGGAACTGCAAATTTAAATCATGAGCTGCTACTTCACATTCATTAGGATGACTGGGATTTTTTAAAAGACAGAAAATAACAAATGTTGGTGGGAGTGTCAATGGTACAGTTACTTTGGAAAAGTCTGGAAGTTCCTCAAGGAAATAAACATGTGGGGCGCCTGGGTGGCTCAGTCAATTGAGTGTCTGACTTCAGCTCAGGTGGTGATCTAGAGGTCTGTGAGTTTGAGCCCCCATGTCGGGTTTTGTGCTGAGAGCTTAGAGCCTGGAGCCTGCTTTGGATTCTGTGTCCCTCTCTGTCTCTGCCCCTCCCCCCCGCTCTCTCTCTCTCTCTCTCTTAAAAAAATATAATCATACAGTTACCATATGATCCAGCAATTTCACTAATATGTCCAAGAGAAATGAAGACATATGTCCACATAAAAACTTGTATACAAATGTTTGTAGATATATTATTCATAATAACCAAAAAGTGGAAACAACCCAAATGTTTATCGGCTAATCAATCAAATATGCGATATCCATATAATAGAATATTATTTGACAATAAAAAGAACTGAAGTACCAACACATACTACAGTATAGATGAACCTTGAATATATTATGGTAAAAGAAAGAAACCCATCATAAAAACTACATGTTATATGATTCCATTCATATGAAATATCCAGAATAGGCAAATCCATAGAGACAAAAAGTAAATTAATGGTAGACTTGGGCTGGCCTTTTTGGGGGAAATAGGAAGTGATTGCTAATGGGTACAGAGTTTCTTTTTGGGATGATGAAAACGTTTAAAAATTTTTTTAATGTTTATTTTTGAGAGACAGAGAGAGACAGAATATGAGTGGGGAAGGGCAGAGAGAAGGAGACACAGAATCCAAAGCAGGCTCCAGGCTCCAAGCTGTCAGCACAGAGCCCCACGTAGGCTTGAAGTCATGAAATACAACATCATGACCTGAGCCAAAGTTGGACACCAGACTGACTAAGGCACTCAGGTGCCCCAAGAATGTTTTAAAATTGAGAGTTATCCGTTTTATGATGTGTGAGTTTTGATAGATTGTGGGTTTTGACATCTTGGTCCATTTCATGTAGTCTGCTACATTCATTTACATAGAGATGTTATTGTTTTAGTGTCTATGAAATCTGTAGTTATATTTTCCTTTTCCATTCCTGATTTGGTAATTTCTCTCTTATTTCCTTTTCTGTTTATTAGTCTGACTAGAGGAAATCAATTTTACTGGTCTTTCAAAGAACCACGTTTTGGTTTCATTGATTTTCTGTTTTTCTTTCCAATTTTATTAATAACTACTCTCCATTATTTCCTTCCTCCTGCTAGTTTTGGGTTTGTTTTGCCCTCTCCTCCCACCCAGTTTCTTATAGGGAAGCTTAGATGGTTGCTTTGAGACATTTGTTTTGTAATATAAACACTTAATGCAGTAAACTCCTCTCCCACTTCAGCTACATCCCGCAGATTTTGATATGTTATATATTAATTTTCTTTTCAGTTTAATATATTTTCTAATTTCCACTGAGATTTCTTTTGGAAAAATGTCATTTGTTTCCTAGTGTTTGGAGAACTTTCAGTTGTCTTCCTGTTATTGATTTATAGTTTAATTCCATTACAGTCAGAAAGTATATTTTGTATGATTTAAATCCTTTTAAATTTGTTAAAGTTTGATTTATGACTCACAGTATGGTCTGTCTCATTAAACGTTTCATGTGCACTTAAAAAGGATGTGTAGTCTGCTGCTGTTGTGTGGAATGTTCTATAAATATCAATTAATTCAAGTTAGTTGTTGGTGATGTTCTCTTCTATCTTTGCTGATTTTCTGTCTTTTATTTCTATATATGACTTAGAGAAGACAGTTGCAGTCTCCAAGTATAATAATGGATATATCTACTCCTTTTCTGCTCTGACAATTTTTGCTTCTTCTATTTTGAAACCCTATTCTTGGGTATTATTCATTTAGAATTATTATGTCTTCTTGATGAATTGATTCTTCTATCTCTAACTTGTGATTTTCTTTGCTCTGAAGTTTACTTTGATATTCATATGGTCACCCTTGCTTTGTTTTGGCTGGGGCTTCCATGTTTTAGTTTTTTTCATACTTTTTCTTTTACATTACCTATGTCATAATATTTAAGGAGTTTCTTTAGACAGGGTGTATTTGGGTCACTTCTTAAAAAATCCATCCTGTCAGTCTCTATCTTTTATTGGTATGTTTACTTCATTTACATTTAATGTAATTATTAATATATTTGGATCTAGACCTCCTATTTTATTACTTTTTTCTATTTATTCCCTCTATTTTTCATTTTTGTTTCTTCTTTCCTGTCTTTGTTAGGGTTAAACATTTTGTGTGTGCTTTTGGCATTCCATTTTAAGTTATCTAATATATGTTGGACATTATCTTTTTTTAGTGTTTATTTATTTTTGAGAGAGAGAGAGAGAGTATGTGTGAATGGGGGATGGACAGAGAGAGAGGGAGACACAGAATCCAAAGCAGGCTCCAGGCTCGTGCTGACAGCTCAGAACTCACCAACTATGAGATCATGACCTGAGCCAAAGTCGGACAGTTAACCAACTGAGCCACCCAGGTACCCCTATTTTTGACATTATCTTAAGTGTTGGGGAAGATGGTCCTCCTTGGGCATCTGCTCTCCTACATCTCCTACTGTGTGTGCCCAAACTGCAAACCCTGACCACTCCTTTACCTGGCCACTTCTCAGCACTTGGCATGGGTGCCAAAGGCACCAAAAGCTGCGGGTTGGAATGTGGTGGCCAGTGGAGGGCAAGAAGCCCCAGGGCTCAGGCACAGGAAACTGGGAGGAAGAAGTGCCCATGCTCAGGTATAGACCCTGAAGGAAGGGAGAAAAGAAGCTGACCAGGTTTCCTTTGCTTTCCTTCCACTGATCTCCCTGGGTTAGCCTCCACCATTCCCTGTGCTCCCTGGGCTCCTAGACAGGGGATAGCCTGGTTTCCTGGTGTTAAGGACTTTGGAGTCTCTGACTTATATGTATGTGAGACTCCTTGATCCATGGTCTCATGGAGAAAAAGCCTCCTAAATTCAACTGATGGGGTTTTGGTGAAGGAAAGGTAGGGACGGAAAGCCTAAGTGGCCTTGTGGGTGGGGCCCTGTGGGCCATTCGCTGTACCATTGTGGCTTCCCCTGCTGAAGGATAGTAAGAACCCATGTGTTCTGTGTCTGCACTTTCCCTCCCATAAGTATCAGAGGGAATTCTCCCTCTGCATGTCCAAAAATACTAGTGGTTCATGTAGACTGCAACTTCCCCTTCACCATTGCCTGCCTAAACCATCCCTGGCAGAAAGAGTACAGAATTCCAGCAATAGAAACAGAAATCGGTTTTCATTAAAGATTTAATGGCTGCCTGATTACTAAAGGGCATTGCCAGTGTAACAGTGCCCCCTGGTGGACAAGCTACCAAGTATACTTTTTGTTTTATTTGAGGAAGTTACTAACAAGCTCTTCTTGAAACTGCATGCTTGGCCCATGGGTGCCTTGTAACACTATGACCTGACATCACCTTTTTGGGGTCGATCAACCCAGACTCAATGACTAGCCAAGTGAGAAGATCCCAACAGGCCTCTCTGTTCCATAGGAATGGCAACTCAAGAGCCAGTGGGCCTGGCCTTACCAAGTGTCTGTTTTACATAAAGAAGTGGCAGCAACGTGCCTTTTGGAAAACAGTGATCCCCAACACAGCCCCCAAAGCAAGCTGCTGACTTAATGGGGTCCTCGATTCACAAAGATTCCCCTAAATTCCTGGGCCTGGTTCTCTGGCAGTTTTGCTAAATTGATGGCATCTATAGCACCATTGCACCACCTCCATAAAACAGAAAGTGACCAGGATTGATCACTCGGGGAAAAACTCACTACAGACCTTATCTCCCTGCCCAGGACTCCCCTTGAGGAACATTGTTACTTGTTTACTGACTGAGCTGTCACCAATGGCCTGGCTATCTGGCCTGCTGTAGGGAAGGCTCTGGGTTGGCAGATTATAGGCACCCCTCTGTGGGACAGCAAACTTTGGGAACAAATCACTGCTGCTGGTGGGACAGTCGTGTCACTGATACAGATACTCTCGGTAAGGATTCTCTGGTGAAACCAACTAGAGCCAAATTGCTGACCACACCTTCATGGCCCATACCACAGCCATCACTGCCGTGGTACACATGCAGGTTTCAGGCCAGAGCTGTGCTTCAGGGCCCCATTCATGCTGTTCCCTCCACCTGGAATGTTCTTTCTTCTGCTCTTCACCTAGCCAACTCATCCTCATTCTTTGGGTCTCAGCTTAAATCTCACTTCCTCCAGGGAGCCTGCCTGCCTGCTCCTCACCTACTGAACTCAGATGGTGGCCTCCACAGAATTTTGTATTTTCTTCTCTTGGTCCTTCAATGTAATTATTTACTTAATCATTTGCAGTTGTCTAATTCATACCAGTTTCCCCTTCTAGTCAATGAGAATAGGAGGGCAGCATCCACATACGCCTGCTCATTGCTAAGGTCAGTCCATCAGTCAGCAGACTTGTAGGGAGAATGTGCTCTGCATCCCCATTGCGTCGGGCTCCAATATTCTTAAGGACAAGGTGTGGCCCTTGCCTGCTGTTCTTTGCTTATTGTCTCCACAAATGCTGGGGCCCGGTGATAACTGCCTGCCGGCCAGGAGGTGGATCTGGCTGTTAGAGGGTGTGTGCAAAGCAGAGAGAAGGGGCAAGTGGCAGAAAGGAGGTCACAACCCGGCTGGAACCAGGGCCTGATGAACAGGGCTGGACTCAAAAGTGGAAGCAGACACTGCCCAGATCCTCTGGAGACCCTAAGGATCAGGGAGTCCCAACACAGGACCCGCTGGTGTTTGCCACCCTCATGCAGGCCGTAGTGAGCCAGGCTGCCCCAGGCTCTTCCAGCAACCTCCAGGGGAGCATCAGGACTGGCGGGGGGAAGAGGCCCAGAGCTAAGGCTGTATGTCATATTCCCAACACTGTGGCCTCCTAGGCCAGAGTAAGCCCTGAGACTCACTCTGGGGCCACTGACTTGGGGAAGTGACTGGGCCAGGCTGTCTGCTTGGAAGCCCCCTGTGCTCCTCAGGGAGCACCTCGAGGAAGAGGGACCTGGATGCAAGGCTGCATTGGCCAGCTCCTTCATCATCCTTGATTTTCCGCTCTCCAAACTTCCTCTTGCCTCTCAACATTTCTGGAGGCTCAGGGTCCCTGTTTTCTGGGGAAGAGGAGGCTGGCCTGGACGAACTTGCCCGTCGCATCCATCAGTATTTCCCCCAGAGGGCGCTCTGTTCACAGACTCTGCCACCTTCCTCTTGCACCCCTGACTGGAGTCACCTCTGGTGAGAGCTCAGGGAAATGAGAGAGATTTGTCTAAATTTGTCTAAGCCAGAGTGTCACACACCTGTGTGACCAGTATCCATTTCCCACAAAACAGCTTTTAAGATTGCGGGCAACACCGACTAGGGAACTCCTGGGTAAACGTTTTCCATGTTAGCCTGGCATGTAGTAGGTGCTCAGTATGTTTCCTAAACAAATGAACACTTGAAGGGGCTGTGCTTCCTCCCCTTCACTATCTTGGCTTCTCCAGGGGCACCATCTTTTCTGCTCATCCTCCTCTGCACCCTAGATCTGAATCCTCTGGCCCTAAGTGCATGCTCCCATGGGCCTGTGCACGGGCTGCAAGGGGCCTGATCCATCCAGACCTCCCCAGGAGCCTAGATCAGCTGCTCATTTTTAAGCCAAGGGGAAACCTCATCCCCTAGGGAAAAAGGGAAGTGGGGAGTATAGCTTCCATTAAAGCAGAGCATATTGGGGTGCCAGGGTGGCTCAGTCCATTAAGCCTTTGACTTCAGCTCAGGTCATGATCTCGAGGTTCATGAGTTGGAGCCCTGTTTTGGACTCTGTGCTAACAGCACAGAGCCTGGAGCCTGCTTCAAGTTCTGTGTCTCCCTCTCTCTCTGTCCCTCTCCTGCTCTCTTTCTCTCAAAAACAAATAAAAATTAAAAATAAAAAAGAAGAGGGTGCCTGGGTGGCTCTGTCAGTTGAGAGTTCGACTTCGGTCCAGGTCAAGATCCTGCACTTCATGGGTTCGAGCCCCGCATCGGGCTCTGTTGACAGCTCAGAGCCTGGAGCCTGCTTCAGATTCTATGTCTCCCACTCTCTCTCTGTGTTCCGATCCCTACTCTGTCTGTCTCCCAAAAATGAATAAACATTTAAAAACAAACAAAAATAAAAAAGGAAGAGCATAGAAAATGCCATCAGGATTGGTTAAACACATTTCTCTCTCTCTCTTTTTTAATGTTTGTTTGCTTATTTTGAGAGTGAGAGAAAGAGAGGGAGCACATGCACACCCTTGAGCAGGGAAGGGGCAGAGAGAGGGAGAGAGAGAATCCCACGCAGGCTCCGAGGTGGGGCTCGATCTCACAAACCAACTGTGAGATCATGGCCGAGCTGAAATCACGAATCAGATGCTGAACTGACTGAGCCACCCAGGTGCCCCTAAACACATTTCTTGTGGAATGACTGCACTGCATGGTTGCTTTCGGACACGTTTTCTGCTCTGAGAAGTTCTCGCTGCCCTCGGGGGTACATTACTTGACCCAGGAATGAACTGTCCCATCTGCTTGCCCTACTCTGGCTCACAGACGACCATTCCCACACATGGACCATCCCCGGGCCCGCATTCCCCAGCGCCTGCCCACCTCAGTCAGTGCTGAGGGGGATGGGGTCACACTGAGGAAAGGTGAACACGATGTCACGCCGTGTGGCTGGAGCCTGGGGACAGAGGCAGCAGGTGCTGCGGCTCCTGTGGTCTGCACAGCTCCTCTAGCAGCACAGAGTTCTCGCCTTCCACTGCTAAAAATAGGTGTAGCACCGTAAACCCTCACTTCTGGACATTTTAGAAGCAATTCTAGTCATTTCAGTAGATACTAGCTCTAAAGAAGTGACTGGAATCCAGTGTCTGGCAATGTCTGTCCGCAGTTAAAGCTGGTATTCCCTGGCAAATCCATTCCTGTTAGAAGCAGATTATTTCAGACTCTCATCACGTATATTGTTTATTCCCAGTGGGTTCAGTCAGTCACAGGTGGGTTACTGTGAGCAGTAATGATCCCCAGCACAGAAATCCAAGGTCTTTGTCAAAGTGACGAGCAACATGCAGCAGTCCGGGTGTCGCCTGGACCTCTTCCAGTCCGCGGGAAGAGTGATGGGGCTGGGTGTCCAGGGTTGACTAAGAGCCCTGGGCCTCGTTGAAGGCGCCCCCAGCAGGCCAGGCTGAGGTCCTTTCAGCTGGGCGTTCTCAGATGCAGGGGAAACGTATGTTTTAATGGAAATGATGAATTGTTTAGATCACATCCTTTGGGATTATCTGACTCTGGCCTTTTATTGCTAAAGTACTATTTTATAATTATAAATTGTAGAGGCACCTGAAGTGTCTCACTCTTGATTTAGGTTCAGGTCATGATCTCACAGTTGGTAAGATTGAGCCCCACACCAGGTCCTCTGCTGACAGCATGAGCCTGCTTGGAATTCTCTCTCTCCTGCTCTTGCTGCCCTTCACCTGCTTGTTCTCTTGCTCTCAAAATAAACAAATAATAAATAAGTAAATAAATAAAACTTAAAAATAATTATAAATTGTACATGACTGATAATGCACATAATTCTTGTCCACAGACATGCAATGAATTCTCTCTGCCAAAAAGAATCCTTCTCCCATGTGGAAAAGTCAGTTTGGGATCCATTTGCAAGTTCATTTAATATTCCTGATGTATTTTTAAAATTTTCTTTTAATGTTTATTTTTGAGAGAGAGGTAGACAGAAATGTGTGGCAGAGGGACAGAGAGAGGGAGACACAGAATCCAAAGCGGGTTTCAGGCTCTGAGCCTGGAACACAGAGCCGGACGTGGGGCATGAACCCATGAACTGTGAGATCATGACCTGAGCTGAAGTCGGACGCTTAACCGACTGAGCCCCCCAGGTGTCCCTAATATTCCTGATATACATAAGTGTGTCTGTTCTTTGGATTCTCTTTTGAATTGATTGTAACATCCTCCAGGCTTCTTCATTAATAATGAGTTAAATACAGCGCTTAACACATGCTTATTTTATATCTATTAGAGGCACAGGTTTACTTTTTGTTGGAAATGGTCCTTTAGCACAACTTCAGTGCACCAGAGTCAACCGTGGAGTTTGTGTTACATCAGGTCTGGGGTAGGGCCTGAGCCCGTGATTTCTAACTCATCCCTGGGGCACACTCTGCGTTAGGCTTCCTCCAAGGACATCTCTGTGCAGGGTGTGTGTGTGTGTGTGTGTGTGTGAGGGGTGGCAAGGGCTCCATTGCGAGGCGAGATTCTTCTGGGGTGTCTAACCCCCTGGGACCCACCGGGTACCTCCCGGACCCCCATGGAGCCTTTGCTCTGCAGAGACCCGCAGAGGGAGGCCCAGATGAAGGGAAGAGGGATCATGGAGCCAAGGCTCCTCCCTGGTGCCTGCTATGCAAGTTGTCCCGGACTGCGGACTTTCATCCACGTGCAGCTACCACTTGTGCCCCTACAGCTGCTGTGATCTGAGGTGGGCGTGTGGCCCGGGAAGGGTGAGTGAGTTAGAGCTGCCCTGCCCCCCCCCCCGGG
>NW_027528357.1:3839290-3840778 GCF_008692635.1 Crocuta crocuta
GGGGTGCCCTTTCTCTTACTCAGCACAGAGCCAGCCTCCAGGGAGCTCTGCCTCAAGCAAGGGGTGCATCACATACTGGGCTAGTCTCTAGGACCTGGGACCCCGGGAGAGGTGGGAAGGGGTCACTGCAGCACCCCGTTCTACTCCCATCCCCCACCATGACCACCCTCTTTCCCAAACCGGAATGCAGAGGACAGGGAGACCCTAGGCTGTACCCTAGCTGTGACCTGTCTTAGGCATGGCTAGACTATCCCTACAGGTTTCAGAAGGCAGGGGTCTTTTTGATTTTTCGTGGCTACATTTGAATCTAGCCCTGTCTGGCTCTGAAAATGGGCTTTTTCCGGCACAGAAAAGGCTGTCAACACGCGAGGGGCTCCTCTGGCTGGAAATATGCCTGCTTTTGACATCTGACCCTGCAGTCTCGATCCTGCTCTGGGACACCCCACTGCAAGAGTCTTGTGACCCAGGACAAAATAATCTTCCGGGACCTCAATTTTTTTTTAATCTGTAAAGAGTTACAACGGTAATGGTCCTTGCTTTCCAGAGTTCTGGTGGGGATTCCTTGTTATTCTCACTAGAAGCGGTAGTCCTGGGGTCAGGCTACCATACACCACGTGTGCTCACCTACGTGAAGTCAGATGGTTGGGGGAGGCAGAATCATGGCTGTCAACGATGTCCGTATGCTAATCCTAAGAACCTGTGAGTATGATAGGTTTCATGGTAAGATGGACTTAAGATTGTTTCAGATGGAATTAGGGTACTAAGCAGCTGACATTCATATAGGTAGTGCAGCCCATATTATCCAGGTGGACCCACTAGAGTCAAAAGAATCCTTAAGTAAAAGAGGGGACAGAAGAGGAGTCAGGGTTATAAACTATGAGAAATTGACCACGATGGCTTTGAAGACGGAGGAAGGGAGCCGTGAGCCAGGGAAGGTGGGCTCCCTCCGGAAGCTGGAGAAAGGTAGGGGACAGATTCTCTCCTACGTACTGCAGAAAGGAACACACCCGGGCCGGCACATTAATTTTAGCTCATGTCAGACTTCTGGCCGATAGAACTGCAGGATAATACATTCATGTTGTTTTAAACCACCAAGCTTTTGGTTAATCTGTTACAGCAGCCTTAGAAAACCAATACAGATGGTAACGGGAAAGCCCCTTGAAAACCAAGCACAGCAACAAGTGTGCTGTGGTTCGTAGGAGACTCGGCAGTACGTGTACACATGTCCCACCTTCAGAAACAGCAAAACATTTAAAAATGTTAAATGAAAATGGGGGTTTATGGTTCCAGGCGAGACAGAATAAACGCATGGTTCCCCGTGTGGCCTGCTAAGGACACCCTAAGAACACCGGGCATTAAAGATAAAACTAAACTACGAAACCACTTAAAGGTGGAGAGAAAAAGGCAGGGCAGCTAGACACTCAGGATCTGAGGAGGGGGATAGTGCTGAATTCTGGTTTTTTTTTTTTTTTGTTATTGTTTTGCTTT
>NW_027528357.1:3840864-3928547 GCF_008692635.1 Crocuta crocuta
GCGCTGACAAAAAAAAAAAAGCCTCAAGAAAAGGCTGCTCCCTCCAGCTGAAGGACCAGGAAAGAGGCAGCCTGCAAGGTGGAAAACAAACAACTCTTGGGGCGCCTGGGTGGCTCCTTTGATTAAGCATCTGATTTAGGCTCAGGTGGTTCCTGAGTTCGAGCCCTGCATGGAGCTCGCTGCTGCCAGCGCAGAGTCCGCTTTGAATCCTCTGTCCTCCGCACCTCCCCCCGCCATGCTCTCTCTCTCTCACAAACAAACAAAAAAACAAAAACAAAAAACCTCTTATTCCAAGCAAACACCACAGGAAAACTGTGGCTCCCGCCAGTCCCTGTGTCCAAATGGAGAGTGTCGAGTCCACACTCCTATCCTTGCCCCTTACCTGACTAGAACAAGGGGCCCCAACCCCCAGGTTAAAAAAAACCCAAGCGAGGAGCCTGCACTTGCACCCCCGCCCCACCCCTGAGCCCGTCTCCCCTCCCACCGCGGCAAGGGAGGCGGAGTGAGGAAACGTCTATGCTTCCCTGGCTCCAGCAGGTGGCGCTCGCCTCCTCTCCCCACCCCTCGCCCGCGGACAGAGGCCGCATGTGAAACAGAAAATTCAATGAAGATCCACAGGCTCATTACCCAAAATGTCTGAAATGAAAGCCACTCATACCCTGAATGAGAAAAGATAATTAACAGATAGCAACACTTCCACAACACAGAGTTTGGAATGATCTGACAAGAATTTTAGAGCAGCTGTTACTACAATGAGCAATTATGGACATGCTTGAAACAAATGAAAAAAATAAAAATTCTCAGCGAATAAGTAGAAAGTCCCACCAAAGAAATCGAAGACTTAAAGAAGACCCACACGGAAGCTTTAAAATTAAAATATTACAGGGTGCCTGGGTGGTTCAGTCGGTTGAGCGTCCGACTTCAGCCCAGGTCATGTTTTTTTCTAAAACCTTCGTAAAGAACACTACAGTGACTAAGTCCTCGCTCTTTCGGGATCGCAGTGCTCGGAGGGGATAGCCCAAGGCATCTTCGGAGCAGCTGTAGCTGGTGTATTCATTAGCGTGGATTGGGTTCCGGGAGTTAAGGGCTGTTTTTTCCCTTGGGACCAGCTGGTTCCGTAAAGAAGGAGGAGATTGGCTATGGTTGCGAGGTGGGAGGAGGCCAAGTGCCCCCATCATGGGATATTATCAAGCGAATTCCCATTTGGTTCCTCCGCGGAACTGTGTGTTTGGGTTGTCGCGGTCTTTGACCTTGCCAGACATAAGCCTGGAGCCTCCGAGCCCCTAGAGATTGTGCTGGTATCTTGGGGCTTTGGCCTCTGGGGGCCCTGGGCGTCCTGGAAGGCAAAGGGGACCCCCAGGACTCACAGGTGAGTTTCTCTCCGCAAGTGGGGCTTGGATGTTCCCATCCTTGCCCTTCTGTTGGGACCGAACCCCGTCAGTCTCCGCGGGGTCCCTGGGACAGCTGCAGTCCTATGTGACTCCCCTGTGACTCTGTTGGGTCAGGAGCAGTTTTGAAGATTTTTGTGTGCTCCATAGGTGGCATGAGCCACAATGCATTCTGAAGGGTTTGGATGGAGGTGTCAGAATGCCTGGGGGGCCAGTTGTCCGTTGGTGCTGTCCTGTACTTAGCTTCTTGCTCTGAGATGCCAGGTTAAGAGGTCATCTCATTAGCATGGTTGTGGCAAAATTGCTTTCGCGTGGTCTCCCGAGATTGAGCAAATGTGGGGGGCAGGTGGGAGGAGGAGGGCAGGAGAGTACTGGAACCTTTTTAGAGTTGATACAAGTGGCCTGAATGGGCAAGTGGGTGTCTAATGCTCACGTATGTTATTTGAGAGGGATGGAGGGGGTCCTGAGGTAATAGGCAAATTGCAATTATTATTCTAAATATCTATCTATATAAATTATATAACCTTAAATGTAAGACCTAGATCATCATAAATTACATATCTGTATAAAGTAAAAACCATATAAGCAATTAAAAAATAGAAAATTACCTAATCTGGGCTATAGAGAAGAAACAGTTAAAAAAAAAAAAAGCCACAGGGAGTGGTGGGATTTCATATTTGTATTACTGGAGTCTCAGAAGGAAATGAGAAAAAAGTGTGGGGCTGAGAAAGTGTTGAAAAAAATAATGGCTGAAAATGTCCCAAAGTTGACAAAAGTTATAAGCCAACAGATTCAAGAAGCTGAACAAATCCTCAACAAGAAATCCACATTGAGATATAAGATAGAAATTCTGCAAAGGAAAGACAAAAAATACCTTAGCAATAAATGGCACCTTACTTGTAAAGGAAAAAATAATCCAAATGACGGTAGATTCCTCATCAAAAATTATAAAAGCCAGAGGAAGTGGCACAACATTTTTTGAGAACTGAAAGAAAAGATCTGTCAACCGACAATTTTATATTCCATGAAAATGTCCTTGAGGAATGGAGAGCAAATCAAGACCTTCTCAAATGAAGAAAAACTAAAACAGGGGCACCTGAGTGGCTCAGTTAAGGGTCTGACTTTGGCTCAGGTCATGATCTCACAGTTAGTGAGTTTGAGCTCCGCTTTGGGCTCTCCGGTGTCAGCACAGAGCCTGCTTCGGATCCTCTGTCACCGCCTCTCTGCCCCTCCCTTGCTGGTTCTTGTTTGTTCTCTCTCTCTCTCTCTCTCTCTCTCTCTCTCTCTCTCGATACATATACTTTAAAAAAAGTAAAACTAAAATAGTCATTGCCAGTAGAACTATTTTGAAAGAATGGTTAAAGGAAATTTTTAACACAGAAAGGAAATGATAAAAGAAGGAACCTTAACCCCTAACATGTCATACACAAACACTAACTCAAGAAAGATAGAAGACCTAAATGTAACAGCTGGAACTATGAAACTCTTAGAAGAAAACAGAGGAGCACATCTTTGTGACCTTGGATTTGGCAGTGCTTCTTTAAATAGGACATCCTAAGCACAAGAACCAAAAAAGAAATAGATACTTTGGATCTTATAAAAATTTTAAACATTTGTACTTCAAAAAATACCATCAAGAGTGAAAAGATAGCTCACATAATGGAAAAGGGCTTTTCAAATCATGTATATGATAAGGGTCTTGCATTTATAATAAAGAACTCCATCAATTCAGTCATTGGGGAAAAAAAAAGTTAAAAATGGGCCAAGTGGGGCACCTGGGTGGCTCAGTCGGTTAAACAGCCAACTTCGGCTCAGGTCATGATCTCACGGTTTGTGGGTTCAAGCCCCACATCGGGCTCTGTGCTGACAGCCAGCTCAGAGCCTGGAGCCTGTTTCAGATTCTTTATCTCCCTTTCTCTGGCTCTCCCCTGCTCGCTCGCTCTCTCTCTCTCTCTCAAATAAATAAAACATTAAAAATGTTTTTAAATTTAAAAAAAATGGGACCAAGTATCTGAATAGATATTTTTCCAAAGAAGATAAACCAATGACCAATAACTAGAGCTAAAGAGCATGCACACCATTAGTCACCAGAAAAATGCAAAGCCAAGCCGCAGTGAGCTATACTCCACACTCACTAGGATGTCTGTTATGGAAAAGACAGACGATAACAGGTGCTGGTGAGGATGTGCAGAAATCGGAGTCCTCATAGTTGTGGGTGGGAATGTAGAAGGTCACTGCTGCTTTGGAAAACTGTTAGGCACTTCCTTAAAGATTTAAACCGAGAGCTACCGTGTGACCCAGAAGTTTCAGACCTAGGTATGTTCCCAAGAAAAATGAAAGCTTACATCCCACAGAAATTTGTACGGCAGTATTGCTCGTAATAGCCGCAAAGTGGACACAACCCAAATGTCCATTAACTGGTGAATAGATAAATCAAATATGGTATGTCCACACAATGGAATACTATTGCCAATATAAAGGAATGAAGTACTGATACATGCTACAACAGGAAAGAACCTAGAAAATATTATGCTAAGCGAAAGAAGCCAGTCAGAAAACATTGTATATCTCAAGATTCCATTTATACGTAATCTCCAAAATAGGCAGATCTGCCTAGAGAGAAACTAGACTCGTGGTGACCCAGGATGTGGAGGATGAGAGCTAAAGAGTACGGGGGTTCTTTTTGGGGTAATGAAAATGTTTTAAAAGTGATGACTCTGACGGTTGCACACCTCTGAGAATATATTAGAAACTATTCAACTGTACACTTGAAATGAGTGAATTGTATGTAGGTGAGCTCTTCCCAAAATATGAAAGAATCTTAGAACATCAGTAAGGAAGACAGAAAAACAAAGAGTAAACATATGAGTAAGTAGAATAGATGTTCTTTTTTTCTCTTGACTTTTCTAAATTATGTTTGGCTGAAAAAAATTACTGCATTTTCTGATGTGGTTTTCATTGTATGCAGAGAAAATAGCTAAGACAGTTGTAATGTAAATGGGGTGTGGTAAAAGAGATGAAAGAACAGTAAGGATTTTGGGGAAAATAAATCTCCCCTTGATTTCTCAGGGTTCCTATTAGAGTCTTAGACTCCAGAGATCAGAAATTAATATTCAACAGAGGATTTTGTTCACTCTCCACCCCCTAAAACATGTTACTTTGCACATATCATTAGGATTAGATCTGCAATCATTTGTTTTCCTGATGGCAGAGCTAACTACTTCCATCCAGTAGCCTTTTCTTATCTCTCCAAGAGGAAAAATAAAATGACGTTCTAGGATGGACACTTAGATTACAGCATTATCTTCCTGGGTAACGGCTTTTGCAATTTCAAAAGGGATGAAACCAGGGACACACAGACATTTGTACGTTTTAAAAGCTGACACGTTGAGCTTTATTTGGACCCTGGAGATATTTATTCCAAAAGGTCAGGGTAAGACATTTCCAAGGAGACTCTCTCAAAAAGAGAGGAGGCCTCTTTCTTATACGTAAATGGCCAATTTTCCGTGTTCCTCACTTAAAATATAGACTGTGTCTTTGCATTTGACCTAGCTCTCATTACGTTATTTCAGGGACACAGGAGAAGCAGGTGCTTGTCATTTTCTGTAAGGTAAATACGTGTACCAGATGGGCTTGATCTGCATGGGTCCAATTTATAGGTGGACTTTTTTTTTTTTCTTGAGTTGACAGTAAACGCCACATGGCATTGATTTACAGCTGCCCAGCCCAGTCTCCACTGGAATGAGTCTAAGGCACCTAGCGCAGAAGTATTACGTGTTGGCCCCTGAGCATCCAGGAAGGGCTGGCAGGCAGAAGGTGGGGTGAAAGTATAGGAACACACCCAGAGAGCAAGGACAGCGGGGGGACCCCAGCACCCAGACGCCCAGTCCTCTGCCCCCAGCTTTGGGGCTGCGCAGGGGTAGCGAGGGTCTGACCCTCCCGCCTGGGGGTAGACTCTAGGTGGTGGGTCTTCCCCTGGTGAGGCCCTGCCCCATCACCTCCTGGAGGCTAGCATGCCCCCATGTGGCCACAGTTGCTGATGGCCATGGGCTGGTGACACACTTCCAGGCAGATGGGACAGCCATACTGCACTTGCAGGCTGCGGTTGTCACCCCGAGTCCTGCCTGGCAGCAGCTGCTGCTGAGCTGAGACCACCAGGCTGCTGAATGTCCCATCCCTGCACCCAGGCCGCAGCGCCTGTCCTGGCTGCCTAAACACTGTTTCTTTTAATAAGTATACATACAGTATTGTAAATATGTTTTCTCTTCCATATCATTTTCTCAATATTTTCTTTTCTCTAGTATGCTTTATTATAGGGATACACGTAACATACAAAATCTGAGTTAATTGACTCTTAATGTTGTCAGCAAGCCTCCTGGTTATTGGTAAGGCTTCCAGTCAGCAGTAGGCTATTGGTAGTTCAGTTTTCAGGAAGTCAAAAGTTTTATGCAAACTTTTCAATTGCACAAGGGGTTGGCACCCCACAGGAGGTTGCGTTGTTCAAGGGGTAACTGTGATACAAAAACTACTTCGGATCCAAAAATCTCGTGTGTATTCAGGACACATGTGCATATTATTTATTTTGACAGACAGAGACAGTGTGAGTGGAGGAGGGGCAAAGGGAGAGGGAAAGAGAGGAGAGAGAATCCCAAGCAGGCTCCAAGTGCAGAGCCTGATGTGGGGCTCAAGCTCACAAACATGAGATCATGACTTGAGCCGAAATCAAGAGTCAGATACCCAACTGACTGAGCCACGCAGGCACCCCAGTGTCCCACTCTTGATATCAGCTCAGATCATGATCTCATGGTTCATGAGCTTGAGCCCCGCATCAGGCTCTGCACTGGCAGCTTGGAGCCTGCTTGGACTCTCTCTCTTTCTCTCTCTCCCTCTCTCTCCCTCTCTCTGTGCCTCCCTTGCTCACACTCTCTCTCTCAAAATATATTTTAAAAAAGTAGAAGAAAATAAAAACACTATAAGCAAAATCCAAATGGAAGTCTACGTTCTACAGGAAGGACTTCTGATTTCCACTTCCACATGTAAGGAGCTTGGAAGTCACTACTCCATCCTAACAAGTAAAAAGCTGAACAGACTAAAAAAACCTACAACTCTTCTTAGATCCATAAGAAAGGGGAGATCATAGAGCAAACTACTGCCCTGAGATTGGAGAGTCAAACAGGCAAATATAGGGAGTCACAGCTCATCAGAGGAGCAGAGACTCATGATCAGAATCTACTATGGAAACCAGTGCCAGGTGCCAGCTCAGAAAATCTGAGCTGTAATTGCTAGAGGTTCAGTGTGGACAAGTCTAAGAGGAAAAACAAGGGGGAACCCAGTTATAGGAGAGCCCCCACAAGATGGTGAGATTTACCTCCTGCAGCTCAACCAGATTCTCCCAATTAAATGTCAAGGGAAAAAAACCACAGGGCATCAGGCATGGGGTGAAGAAAAGGAACCGTTTTGAAATATGCCAGAGCACCCTGTTCTTAACAGGCCATATCCTCAGGGCAAATTAGCAAGTTACTTTATGGATATCAACAGACTGACTCTAAATTTATATGGCGAGGCAAAGACCAGAAATAGTCAACAAGAGTATTGAAGAAAACCATGGTATGCGGCTTGAAGACTTAATAAAACTGCAGAAATAAAGGCAGTGTGGTATTGGTGAAAAGACAGATATAGAGCAATAGAACAGAATCAGAAGCCCCCAAAAGGACCCCCACAAATATAGTCTTGGGCAAAGGAGCAAAAAGGCAATACAGTGGTGCAAAGACAGTCAGCCGCTTTAACAAATGGTGCTGGAACGACAGATCTAAGTGTAAAATGCACAACTGTAAATCTTAGACAATTACATAGGAGAAAACCTATATGATCTTGGGTATAGTGATACCTTTTTAGGTAGAACAACAAAGGCTCTGGGGCACCTGGCCGGCTCAGTCATTTGAATGTTGGATTCTTCACTTCAGCTCAGGTCATGATCCCAGGGTCATGGGATAGAGTTCTGCATTGGGCTCTGTGCTGAGAGAGGAGCCTGCTTAAAATTCTCTCTCCTCCTCTGCCCCTCTCCCCTACTTGCGCTTGCTCATGCTCTCTCGCTCTCACTCTCTCTTATAAATAAATAAATAAAAACAAATAAATTTTTAAAAAAGGCTCAATCCATGAAAGAAATAAGATATGTTGAACTTTATTAAAGTTATAAAGCACTTCTGGGGATGAGCACTGGGTGTTATATGGAAACCAACTTGACAATAAACTATTTGTATAAAAACAACAACAACAAAAAAAAAAAAAAAGAAAAGGAAAATTAAAGAAAATAAACTCTAAACTTAAAAAAAAGTCACAAGGTAAAAAAAAAAAAAAAAAAGCTTCTGCTTTGTAAAAGACTATTGAGAGAATGAGAAGTCAAGACCAGACTGGGAGAAAATATTTGCAAAAGACATATCTGGTAAAGGACTATTACCAAATATACAAAGGACTCTTAAAACTGAACAATAAGAAAATGAACAATTTAAAAAAAGAACCAAAGACTGACACCTCACCAAAGAAGATAAACAGATGGCAAATAAGCATCTGACATTATTTTCACCATGGAAATGCAAGTTAAAATGAGATACGACTATATACCTATTAGAATGGCCCAAATCTGGAACACCAGCAACACCAAATGCTGACAAGAATGTGGAACAACACGAGCTCTCATATTTTGCCGGTGAGGATGCAAAATTGTATAGTTACTTTGGAAGACATTTGGCAATTTCTTACAAATTAAACATCCTTTTACCATACAGTATTTGTACTCCTTGGTATTCACCCAAAAATGTAGAAAACTTCTGTCCACAGAAAAGCCCATATGTGGAAGTTTATAGAAGTCTTATTCATAATTACCTAGACTTAGAAGCAACTAAGCAACTAAGATGTCTATATGAATGGATACATAAACTGTGGTATACACAGACAATGGAATATTATTTATCACTAAAAAGAAATGCACTGTCAAACTATGAAAAGACAGGGAGTAGCCTTAAATGTATATTACTAAGTGGGGGGGAAAAAAGCCAATTTTAAAAAGCTACATACTGTCTGATTTCAACTATACAACCTTCTGGAAAACCAAAACTATTGAAATAATAAAAAGATTAGAAGTTGCCAGGAGTTGGAGGCAGGTTAAATAGGCAGAACACAGAGGATTTTTAGGGCTATGAAAATACTCTGTATGATATTTTAATGATGGATATATGTTATTATACATAACTGCAAGCCCATAGAATTCTAAGTGAGCCCATAGTGAATTCTAAGGTAGCCTACGGACATTGAGTGATTATAATTTGTCAACATAGTTTCATCCATGGTTACAAATGTACCATTTTGGTGAAATGTTAATACTGGGGGAGGTTATGCATGTGTGGGTGTGGAAGGTATATGGGAAGTATCTGCACTTGATATATTTTGTTGTGAAGCTAAAATTGCTCTAAAATCTTAAAGTAATAATACCTAAGAAAATGAGAACCAAGAAGTTAAAAGCAAAACAAACATTTAAAAAAGTGGTAGACCTGATCCTCACATCAGTAATCACATTAAATGTAAGTGGTCTAAATATACCAATTAAAAGAGATTGGCAAGGTGAATTTTAAAATGTCTCAACTGTACACTGTCTATAAGAAACTCCCTTCTAATATGACAGTATAAGTAGGTTGAAAATTAAAAGATGTGAAAAGATGTACTATGTAAAAAACAAAGCAGATGTGGTTATATTCTCAGACAAAGTAGACTTCAGGGCAAAGAAAATGATCAGAGATCAAAAGAAGCATTACTAATGATGAAAAGTCAATCCTAAGAAGACACAGCAATCTTACATGTGTATGCATGCTCTAAACACCAGCACTGCAAAATCTGTGAAGGAAAGATGGATAGAACTGAAAAGAGAAATAAATCCACAAATATACTTGGAAACTTCAACATCCCTTTCTCAACATTTGATAGAACAATTAGAAAAATAACAAAGATATAGCAGAATTCATCATCATAAGTCTCAACCAACAGAACCTCATTGGAGTTCTAAAACATTCTACCCACCAAGAGCAGATTACACATTTTTTTTTCAAGTGCCCATGGAACATTTACCAAATAGGTAATATCCTGTGTTATGAAGTAAATCTCAACAAAGTTTTTAAAAATTGAAATCATACAGACGGTGTTCTTTAACCATAATTAATTCAAATTAGAAATAGCAGGAAAAGAGAAGACAATTTCCAAACACTTGGAAACTGAACAACATTTCTAAAAAAATACACAGGTCAAAGAGGAAGTCTCAAGAGCAATTTAAAAAAATGAACATGAATGATACTTGAATGAACTGAATGACCATGAAAATACAACATTTCAAAATATGAGACACAGCTGAGGAGTATAGCATTAAATGATTTCATAACAAAGAACACTTTTTAAAATATAGTTTACCGTCAAGTTGGTTTCCATATAACACCCAGTGCTCAACCCAACAAGTGCCCTCCGCCATGCCCATCACCCATTTTCCCCTCTCCCCCACCCAGCATCAACCCTCAGTTTGTTTTCCATATTTAAGAGTCCCTTATGGTTTGCCTCCCTCCTTCTCCTTAACTATTTTTTCCCTTCCCCCTCCCCTATAGTCCTCTGTTAAGTTTCTCCTGTTCCACATTTGCATGAAAACATATGGTATCTGTCTTTCTCTGCCTGATTTATTTCACTTAGTGTAATACCCTGGAGTTCCATCCATGTTGCTACAAATGGCTAGATTTCATTCTTTCTCACTGCCATGTAGTATTCCATTGTATAGATAAACCACATCTTCTTGATCCATTCATCTGTTGATGGACACTTACGCTCTTTCCATGGTTTTGTTATTGTTGAGAGTGCTGTTATGAACATTGGGGTACATGTGCTCCTATGCATCAGCACTCCTGTGTCCCTTGGGTAAATTCCTAGCAGTGCTATTGCTGGGTCATAGGGGAATTCTATTGTTAATTTTTTGAGGAAACTCCACACTGAAGAAACAACATTTTAAACCAAAAACACAAGCTCCCGTCTTGAAAAACTGAACCAAAATAAGCAGAAAGCAAGCAGAACAAAGGAAATAATAAAAATGAGAGCAGAAATCTAACAAATTGAAAGCAGAAAAATAATAGAAAATAATCAGTGAAACCAAAACTGATTGTTTGAAAAGATCATTAATATTGACAAACTTCCAGCAAGACTGACAAATTTTAAAAATGGAGAAGAGAAATGATCAGTATCAGGAGTAAAACAGTGGATATCGCTACAGACCCTGAAAAAGGATAATAAAGGAATACACAACACTATGCACAATAATTCAACATCTTCAATGAAGTGAACCAATTCCTTGAAAATAAAAACTACCAAATTCACCTAATCTAAAATAATTTAAATAGCCCTGTAACCTTAGAGATACTGAAGCTGCAGCTTAAAATCCTGTAAAAGAAATTTCCAGGTCAAATGGCTTAACTGGAGAATTCTACTAAACATCGGAAGAATTCTAAATTCTATAAATCTCTTCCAGGGAACGCCTTAGAATTAACCTGCTATTAGATTGCACAGGGATAGCACAAAAAAGAAATCTACAGACCAATAGCATAAATATAGATGAATTATAAAAGAATTATACACCAGATGGGTTTATTCCAGGGATGCAATGGTATTTCACTATTTGAAAATAAGTCAATATAGTCCACCATTGCATTAGTTTCTTATTATTGCTGTTACAAAGGAACACAAACTAGTAGCTTAAAAATACAAATTTATTGGGGCGCCTGGGTGGCTTAGTCGGTTGAGCGTCCGACTTTCGCTTAGGTCATGATCTCGCGGTTTGTGGGTTCGAGCCCCGCGTCGGGCTCTGTGCTGACTGCCAGCTCGGAGCCTGGAGCCTGTTTCAGTCTGTGACTCCCTCTCTCTCTGACCCTCCCCTGCTCACGCTGTCTCTCTCTCTCCTAGAAATAAATAAAACATTTTTAAAAAATACAAATTTATTATCATACGATGCTGGAGATCAGAAGTCCAAGATGGATTTCATTGGCCTAAAGTCAAGGTAATAAAAAAATTTTTTTTAAGGTAATCAAAGTAGGGATGCGTTCCTTCCTGGAGATTTTAGGAAATAATCTGTGTTTTCACACTTCCTAACTTCTAAGGACTTCTTGCATTCCTTGCCTCATAGCCTCTTTCCATCTTCAAAGTCAGCAATGGCCAGTTGAGTCTTCGTTATATCCTGACACTGACTCTTCTGCCTCCTTCTTTAACATTTAGGGACACTTGTGATTGCACCGGGACCACCCAGATAATCTAGGATAATTTCCCCATCTCAAGGTCAGGTGATTAGCAACCTTATTTCCATCTGCAAACTTGATTCCCCTTTGCCAAGTAACCTCACATCATCACAAATTCTAAGGATTAGGACATGGCCATCTTCGGGGGCCATTATTCTGCTTACAATTGGCCCTCTGGTTGCCCGCTATTTCACCCTGTCTGAAGCCCTTTCCCTTTTCCTAGCTATTGCTTGGGCACATTGCTGTGCTAATCCTCCAGCTTTCTTACCTTGTCCCTATGCTAGAACCTTCCCTCACTGCTCCCCGACCTGGAACACAGACCAATTTCCCCACAGCTTGCTCTTTTGTGCCTTTTAGGCTCTTCAAATAGATCCTCCTCAGGTAGGCTGACCTGATACAGAATGACTCCCTCCCCTCTGTTACTTCATTGGCTGCAAGAGTTTTTTTTCAAGGCCCGTTGTTTATTTTGTTGCACAGTCTCTCCACCCTCCCTCCTCACGTCAGCTCTGTGGGGACAGGAAGTTTGGCATTCTGAGTCCTTGAATGGTGTGGGATGTGGAGGAGGCTCTTAATGTATATTTGGTGAATTAATGAACAAGTAAATGACAATCATCTGCAAATAATGAGAACAAATTCTTGTTCTTGATGATATTTTTTTTTTTTGCTTCCTTTCTGTTTCATGTCCTGATGTATTGCCCAGAACTTCCGGAACACCGGGAAGTGCTAATGGTGATAACAGGCATCCTTGTTTTGTTTGATTTAAATAACAGAGTCTCTAGGATTTTATCTTCAAATATAATTTTGGCTTTTGGTTTAGAATAACATAAGTTAAAGTACAAGAGTACTTTGTTTTTTAAGGCCATTTTAAAATGTTTATTTATTTATTTTGACAGAGAGAGAGCACACAAGCAGGAGAGGGGCAGAGAGACTCCCAAGCAGGCTCCATACTCAGTGCGGAGCACAGGACTTGATCTCATGACTCAAGCTCAAATCAAGAGTTGGACACTTAACCTCCTGAGCCACCCAGGCGCCCCAGTACAGGAATACTTTAATAATAACATGTTAAACACATGCTTTTGCAACAGGTTTTACTAGTAGTGTTTTAGCAAACGCTTACTGATAGAATATATGCATAGATATTTTGTTAAACCTTAGTTAAATTTTGAGACAATCCCAACTTGGTTGAAGTAATTGTTGTTTTAATCTAATGTTGAATTGTCTCTGTTAATGTTGTGTCTAGGAGTGTTGAGTCTGCCATCATGAGAAAGATTGACTGAGACTTTGCTCTCTTTCAGTTCTCTGTTTCAAGTCCTCTTTTGATCCCTACAGCCGCCCGTGAAGCAGCCTCCTCTGGAAGGTTGCACGCTCGGGGCGGAATGGAGTTGGGTGGCGGGGTGGAGCTGAGTAAAAACGGAAGTGCTGAAGAGTAAATACTAATGTGTTTCTTTACACTTTTTGCAGTTTTACACGTTTCTTGGTTAGAGTTGAATCAAGCCATGCGTTGGTTAAGGAGGACTAGATTGGCCTTTTTCTGAACGGGATCCTCTGCTGGCTGTCCAGCTGCAGGGGATCCTTGGTCTGGCCTGGCACACGGCCAGGTGCAGCTGCTCACACCGCAGGCCCTGCCCCAGCAGAAGCAAATGATAACTGAGGAAGGGCAAGGTTATTTTTTAAAACTGGCAAGGTTAACAGCGAGGAAGGCATTGTCTTTATTTATTTATTTTAATGTGTATTTATTTTTGAGGAGGGGAGGGGGATCCCCTGAAGCGGGCTCTGCGCTGACAACACAGAGCCTGATGTGGGGATTGAACTCACAAACTGTGAGATCATGACCTGAGCCCAAGTCGGAAGTTGGACACAACTGAGCCACCCTGGGAGCCCTGAGAAAGGCATTTTAGAGATGACAAGACTGAGGCACAGACAGGTTACTTGCTAAAGATCCCTCAACTGATATATGGCCCACTTATGGTTTGAACCTGTGACTGACTTGAAGCCGATGCTCTTTCCATAGAGCCCGTGTCTCCTTTCACGGCCAGCACCCTTTGGCCATTCAAATGCCATAGTTATGAACAATGTCCCTCTTCCGTCTTCCCACAGGACATGCAGTGTGATGTCACCTGTTGTCCTGAAAAGTGGCAAAGACCCAAAGCTGAGGATAGAAAGTGAAGAGTCTTCCCAGCTGATGAGGCAGGAGCTGAGGCGGGGCAGCCCCTCCACACAGTCTTATAGGGAAGTGCCAGTTTCCGACCCAGCCCTTTCTGCCTTCAGACCTGTCCCATGCTCACCCCAAGTGCTGAGCCTGAACACACTGCTGGGGAGGAGAGGGGGCCAGTCCTTCTGAAGAAACTCTTCCCTTCCTGGGTGTGACCCACTCAGTAGAGCGGGGTGCCTGCCTGGAGGGAGCCTGGCATTGGCACCACACGTAGGCTCAGGCAGCGGGCTTGCTGGGGTACCCCCTGGCACCTGAATGGCAGAGAATGTCCGGTGAGAGCTGCCTGGGGAGGGGGCCCTAGTTCCTAAAAGTCAGGAAGCAAGATGACAAAGGCCTGCCCACCTGGGAGTTGGTCTCAGAGAGCTGTTCCCACCCCACATTAGAGGGGACATAGGGAGGAACAGGGCAAAGCTGACTGTAAGATCCCCTCCCCCACCTCCTGCCTCTACCAAACACACTCTGGGAAGAAGGAGAATAGAAAGGAGGACTCAACTCAAGATTAGATATCAGAATGAGACATGAAGGTGGCTAGAAAGTTGTGAAACTGGGCCAATGCATTCTTTTTTTTTTTTTTAATGTTTCATTTATTTCTAGGAGAGAGAGAGAGAGNTGATGCCTTTGATTTCCCTTTGTTGTCTGATTGGGCCAATGCATTCTTAAAAGAACTGCCCCCAAATGAGGGCGATCCCAAAAAGATGGCTGGGGAACAGTTATAGGAACAAGCAAAACCATTTCAGATTAAGGCTTCACAATAACTGGGTTCCACATTATTAGCTGACTGACACCCCACTCCCACCCCAAGTGGAGGAAATGGAAATCCTGGACTCAGTAGGCATTTGGGGAAATAGACACTCAACCACTTATCTTCACAGGCACTTTAGTTTGCTGTGAAACCTTTAGCTCAAACCAACCACATTCCAAACAGGCCTTCAGACATGGTTGGCTCATCTGTTTGGCAGCTCCCCTGGCCTTGGTAGCTAGACCAGTGCCTCCTAATGGGCTGGGACTCTTCCCTTCGTGGTAAGCCTTTGCTCAGTAAACTTGATTCCTTTTACTACCAGTGAGTGAAGTGCCTGCGGAGACAGAAATGAGGAGATACGGGAAGAGGGGGGAAATAAGGGTAGGGAAATAAGTGAAGGTGAGGTCATATCCACACATAAGATTCCTGCTCGAGGTCCCGTACAGTGGCTGGAGGAAGATGTAGATGAAGCTGGGGGCTTCCCAGCGGCCAGGGTAGAAGAGACATCACTGCTGCTGAAGCGTCACACACCAAATTTTCCAGAGGGAGAGACTTGAGGGAGGTACTAGGGCAAACCCTGGTAATAAGGGCAACAGGCGACACAACATGGTGAGCATGTCCTGGGGGTGGTAGTTGGGTGGCTTTCTCAAGGATTACTCTAAACAACTCCATACAGTCTCCTCCGCCACATCAGTGACTGTTGGGTAGGGAGCACGTGTCCGAAGCCTGGTGATGAGCTATGAGAGACAGGCTGGAGAAGTGGGGGTTCTAAGAAAGGTTTTCTTGCTCCTAAAGAGAGATGGCCTTTCTCCCACCGAATGTGGTTTCCAGACATGGTGCCTATTATTGCAGCTGCCATCCGGTCCCTGCTGGTGGATAAAGCTTCCAAGGAGTGAAGGGGTGGAGGGCTAGACAACCAAGATAGGACTTCCCTCTGAACCTCTGCTTGTGATGATAAATGCTCTTATTTTTAAGGTCCTTGAAAAGGGCCTCAAAAGTGGGGTTGACATTACTTGCAACTGGGTGCATGGAATCTCCCAACTAATAAGCCTGGAGTATCTCTCTATTTTTCAGATTTGATTTAATTTCTCTTGCTGTGCTTTGCAATTGTCAGCATAAATATCTTGCATATACTTAATTATATTTATTCCTGTTTTGTTGTGATTGTAAATGTTTATCATTTCTAGTGCTTTTTGTTCCTTTCTTTGTGGAACTGAATGTCCATCTGTTACCATTTCCTTCAGTACAAAGAACTCCTTGTAGCAATTCTTATAGTTCGGGACTGTGAGCAGTAGAGGCTTTCAGGTTTCATATATATGAAAACGTCTTCATTTTGTTTTTAATTTCTTGTTTGCTGGGGTATTTACTTTTTAAAGTGTGCAGTTCAGTAGTTCTTAGTATATTCACAAAGGTATGTTCCGTATCTACTGTCTATTTCCAGAAAATTTTTATAATCTCAGGAATAAACCTGTACCCATTTCCAGTCACTCCTTATTCCCTCTTCCTCAAGCCCTGCCAACAACTAATCTATTTTCTTTTTGGTTTGTTTTTTTTTAACGCTTATTTATTTTTGAGACAGAGCATGAGTGGGCAAGAAGCAAAGCAAGGGAGACACAGAATCCAAAGCAGGCTCCAGGTTCTGAGGTGTCAGCACAAAGCCCAACATGTGGCTCGAACCCACAAACCGCAAGATCATGACTTGAGTCAAAGTCGGATACTTAACCGACTGCACCACCCAAGTGCCCCTATTTGTTTTGTTTTTGATAGTTCATTTCTTTTTAGCACAAATATTCCATTGTCTGGGTATATCACAGTTTATGTATCCATTCACCTACTGAGGACATTTTGGTTGCTTCCAAGTTCAGGCAATTATGAATAAAGCTGCTGTAAAGATCTGTGTGCAGGTTTTGTGTGGACATGTTTTCATTTCTTTTGGGCTAATACCAAGGGATGTAAATAATGGATCATATGGCAAGAGTATATTTTTCTTGAGGCTCCTGGGTGGCTCAGTTGGTTGAGCATGACGTCAGCTCAGCTCATGATCTTGTGGTTTTGAGCCTCGCGTGGGGCTCTGTGCTGACAGCTAAGAAGCCTGAAGCCTGTGCCTGAAGCCTGCTTCCGATTCTGTCTCCCTCTTTGCCCCTCCCTCAGGTCATGCTCTGCCTCTTTCTCTCTCTCAAAAATAAATAAACATTAAAAAAACTTTTTTAGTAAAAAAGAGTTTATTTTGCTTTGTAAAAAAAAAAAATTCCCCCAAACTGTCTTCCAAAGTAGCTGTGCCATTTTGTATCCCACCTGCAATGTATGAAAGTTCCTGTTGCTCCACATTCTCTCCAGCATCTGGTGCCTTTCTTTCTTCCTTTTCTTTCTTTTCTTTCCTTTCTTTCTTTTCTTTCTTTCCTCCCTCCCTCCCTCCCTCCTTTCCTTCCTTCCCTTCCTTCCTTCCCTTCCTTCCTTTCGGTAAAAACCATAAAATAAAATTTGCTGTTTTAACTATTTTTTATTATTTATTTTAAAAGTTTATTTTGAGAGAGAGAGCAAGGGAGGGACAGGGAGAGGAGGAGGAGGAGGAGGGGAGACAGAGAGAAAGAGAGAGAGAGAGAGAGAATCTCAAGAAGGCTCCACGTTGTCAGCGCAGAGGCCGATGTGGGGCTCGAACTCACAAACTGTGACATCACGACCTGAGGTGAAACCAAGAGTCAGATGTTTAACTGAGCCACCCAGGTGCCCCCCATCTTAACTATTTTAACTGTACAGTATGGTCATGTTAAATATATTTATATTGCAGTGAAAAGACCCATTGAACAGTAACTCCCCTCCTGTCACCCACTCCAGCCTCTCGTAACCACCATTCTACTTTTAATTTCAATGAATTTGACTACTTCAGATACCTCATATAAGTGGAAATATACGGTATTTGTATTTTGTGACTGGCATATTTCACTCAGCATAATGTCCTCAAGGTTCATTCATGTTGTAGCCTGTAACAGGATTTCCTTTCCTTTTAAGGCTGAATAATCCCTTGTGTACATAACTACATATACACACTATATTTTGTGCATCTGTTCATCAGTGGACATTTGGGTTGTTTGTATCTCTTGGCTGTTGCGAATAATGCTTCAATGAACATGGTGCGCAAATATCTCTCTGAGACCCTATTTTCAGTTCTTTTGGATATATGCCCATATGTGGGATTGTTGGATCATGTGGTAGTCCCAGCTTTAAATTTTTTGATGAACCTCCATACTGTTTTCAATAGTGACTACATAATCTTACAATAGTGCACAAGTTCAACTTCTCCACATCCCTGAGAGCGTTTTTTAATTTTCTGGGTCTTTTGTATTGCCCATCCTAATGGATGTGAAGTGATATCTGATTGTGGTTCTGATGATTAGTGATGTTGAGTATCTTTTCATATGCTTGGTCATTTTTGTGCCATCTCTGGAAAAATGTTCAAGTTTTTTAATCAAGTTATTTAATTTTTTTGTTGAATTGTAGGTTTTCTTTATATATTCTGGATATTAAGCCCTTGTTAGATAAATGATTTGTGAATATTCTCTCCTATTCGATAGGTTGTCTTTCACATGGTTTTTTGTGGCCTTTGCTGCACAAGTTTCTAAGTTTGATGTAGTCCCATTAATCTGTTTTCTTTCATTGCTTTTGGTGTCCTCTCAGGGAAACCATTACAAAGTCCAATGTTAGGAAGCTTTTCCTATGTTTTCTTTGAGGGGTTTTATAGTTTTCTTTAAATTCCAGTATAGTTAACATACAGTGTAATAGTAATTTCAGGTGTATAAAATAGTGATTAAACACTTCCATACCTCACCCAGTGCTCATCACAAGTGCCCTCTTCAATCTTCATCACCTATTTAAACCCATCCCCCCGCGCTCCTCCCATCTGGTAACCACCAGTTTGTTCTCTATAACTAAAGGTCTGTTTCTTGGCTTGGCTCTCTCTCTCTTTCTCTTTCTTTCCTTTGCTCATTTTTGTTTGTTTCTTAAATTCCACATATGAGTGAAATAATATGGTATTTGTCTTTCTGTAACTGAGTTATTTCACTTGGCATTATACTCTTTAGCTCTGTCTGTGTTGCTGCAAATGGCAAAGATTTCATTCTTTTTTATGGCTGAATAATATTCCATTGTGTCTTCATACCACACCTTCTTCATCCATTCATCTTTTCATGTATTACTGGTGATCTGGATGTCTTTAGGGAGATTTAGAGCTTTAGGTCTAACCCATTTTGAGTTCATTTTTGTGTATGGTATAAGATAGGGTCAAACTTCATTCTTTTGCATGTAGATACTGAGTTTTTCCAATACCAGTTGTTGAAGATATTTTCTTTCCCAGTGAGTGGTCTTGACACATTTGTTGAAGATCATTTGATTATATATGCAAGGGATTATTTCTGAGCTCCCTATTCTATCCCATTGGCCTTTTTACCTATCTTTATGCAAGTACCACACTGTTTTGATTACTATAGTTTTGTAATATGTTTTGAAGCTAGGAAGTATGAGTCCTCCAACTTTCCTCTTTTCCCCCCCCCCCCCAAAATTGTTTTGGCTTTTCAGGGTGCATGACATTCCAAATAAATTTTAGGATTCATTTATCTATCTCTGCAAAAAATGTCAGTGGGATTTTGATAGTGATTACATTGAACCTGTAGATTGTTCTGAATAGTATGAACATCTTAACAATATTAAGTATTCTAAATCATGAACTTAGGATCTCTATTTATTTTTGTCTAATTTCTCTCAGCAATGTTTTGTAGTTTTCAGTATATAATATGTCTTTCATGTCCTTCGTTAGTTTTATTCCTATGTATTTTTTTCTTTTTGATCCTATTATTATAAATTAGTTGCTTTCTTAATTCTTTTTCAGATTGCTCATCATTAGTATACAAAGTACTGTTTTCTTTGTTGATTTTATATCCAGCAACTTTGCTGAATTTATTCTTTCTTTTCTTTTTTTTTTTTTACAAGAATTTATTATTTCTAACATTTTGTGTGTGTGGATGTGTGAAATCTTTGGGAGGTTCTGCATATAAAATCATGTCATTTGCAAACAGAAAATTTTACTTCTTTTCCTATTATTTCTTTTACTTACCTAATTGTTCTGGCTAGGACTTCCAATATTATTTTGAACAAAAGTGGCAAAAGCAGGCATCCTTGCCTTATATCTGATGTGAGAGGAAGAACTTTTCACTACTTAGTATAATGATAGCTGTGGGCTTTTCATATATGGCTTTATTTATTTTTATTATTTTTTAATGTTTGTTTATTTTTGAGAGAGAGAGACAGAGAAAGAGAGAGAGAGAGACTGAGACCCCAAGTGGGGGAGGGGCAGAGAGAGGGAGACTTGGGATCTGAAGTAGGCTCCTGTCTCTAAGCTGTTAGTACAGGGCTAGAACTGAAGAGCTGTGAAATCATGACTTGAGCTGAAGTCCGATACTTAACTAACTGAGCCACCCTGGTGCCCCTTCGTGTTTTGTTTTTTTTTTTGTTTTTTTTATTTCTAGGAGAGAGAGAGAGACAGCGTGAGCAGGGGAGGGTCAGAGAGAGAGGGAGTCACAGACTCTGAAACAGGCTCCAGGCTCTGAGCTGGCAGTCAGCACAGAGCCCGACGCGGGGCTCGAACCCACGAACCGCGAGATCATGACCTAAGCGAAAGTCGGTCGCTTAACCGACTAAGCCACCCAGGCGCCCCTCTTGGTGCCCCTTCGTATATGGGCTTTATTATGTTGAAGTAGTTGCTTACTATTTTCAGGTAGTTAATTCTTTTTTAACCATGAAAGTGTGTTGAATCTTGTCATAGGCTTTCCTGCATCAGTTGAGATGATTCTTTGGGTTTTTTCTTTTATTTCTTAGTGAGGTATATTACATTGATTTTCTTTTGTGGAACCATCCTTGCATTTCAGGAATAAATCCCTTTTGGTCATGGCGTATAATCCTTTTAACATTCCACTGAATTACTTTTGCTAGTATTTTGTTAAGGATTTTTTTGCATCGATATTTATTAGGAATATTGGTCTATAGTTTTCTTGTTGTGTCTTCATCTGGCAATGGTATCAGGGTAATGCTGATCTCCTAAAAAGAGCTCGGACGTATACCTTTCTCTTAAAATTTTGGAGAGATTTTCAGGACAATTGGTGTTAAATCTTCTTTAAACATTTGGTAGAATTCTCCAGTAAAGCCATCTGGTTCTGGGCTTTTCTTTGTTGGGAGGTTTTTGATAACTGATTCAATCTTTTTACTCATTACTAGTTCAGATTTTCTATTACCTCATGATTCAGTCTCGGCAGATTAATGTTCTTAGGATTTTATCCATTTCTCCTAGGTTATTCAATTTGTTGGTATACAACTGTTCATAGTATTTTCTGTAATGCCTCTTATTTCTGTGGTATTATAAATTCTTCTCTTTTACTTATGATTGTATTCATTTGAGTCTTTTTAAAAAATCAATCGAGACAAGGGTTCTGTCAATTATGTTGCTCTTTTAAAAATCTCTTAGTTTCAAGGGGACTTGTCAGTTAAGCGTCCAACTTGGGCTCAGGTCAAGATCTCACGGTTCATGAGTTGAAGCCCCGCATCAGGCTCTGTGCTGACAGCTCAGAGCCTGGAGCTTGCTTCAAATCCTGTGTCTCACACGATCTCTGCCCCTCCCCCATAACACTCTGTTTCTCTCTCAAAAATAAATAAACATTAAAAAAATATTTCAATCTCTTAGTTTCAGGGCACCTGGGTGGCTCAGTCAGTCAAGTGTCTGACTTCAGCTCAGGTCATGATCGCATGGTTCATGAGTTCAAGTCCCACGTTGAGCTCTCTGCTTACAGCTCAGATTCTGGAGGCTGGGATTCAGTGTCTCCCTCTCTCTCTGCCCCTACCCTGCTCCTACTCTGTCTCTCTCTCTCAAAAATAAATATTTTTTAAAAATCTGTTTCATTGATTTTTTTTTTTAAGTGTTTTTCTCTTCTCTATTTAGTTGATCTCTGCTCTAATCTTTGTTATTTCCTTCCTTCCATGTTTGGGTTTAGTTCTTCTTTTTCTAGTTTCTTGAGGTGTTTAGGTTATTTTGAGATCTTTCTGCTTTTTTATAGTCCTCATTTACAGTGATATGCTTCCCTATTAGCACTACTTTCATTGCATCCCATGTGTTTTGGTTTGTTGTGTTTAATTTTTCATTTGTCTCAAGGTATTCTCTTTTTTTTTGTAAATTCTTTGATCCACTGTTGTTTAAGAGTTTATTATTTAATTTCCACATATTTCTGGATTTTCTGGTTTTGCGCTATTTCTAGTTGCATTCCATTGTGATAGGAAAAGATACTTCATATGACTTCAATTGATTTTAAGAGTTGTTTTGCGACCTAACGTGGTCTATCATGGAGAATGTACCACGTGCACTGAGAAGAATGTACATTCTGCTCTTGTTGGGTGAAGTGTTCTGTATATCTTTGGTAGGTCCAATTGTTCTGTGGTATTGTCCAGTTCTTCTGTTTTCTTATTGATCTTCTGTCTGGTTCTTCTATCCATTATTGGAAGTGTGGAATTGAAGTCTTTAACCAGTACTGTGTTGTTGTGTATTTCTCTCTCCTATTCCTTTTTAAAAAATTCTTCTGTAAGGGCACTTGGGTGGGCTCAGTTGGTTAAGTGTCTGACTTTGGCTCAGGTCATGATCTCATGGTTTGTGAGACTCTGTGCTGACACTGCAGGGTCTCCTTGGGATTCTCTCTTTCTCTCACTCCCTCTCTCTCTCTCTGCCCCTTCCACGTCTCTCTCTCTAAAAATAAATAAAATTTTAAAAAATAAAATAAAAATTCCAGTATAATTAACATACAGTGTTATATTAGTTTCAGGTGTACAATATAGTGATTTTACAGTTCTCTACATAACTCAGTGCTCACTACAAGTGTACTCTTAATCATCTTCACCTGTTTCACACACTTCTGCCCCCAACCCCACCTCACCTTTGGCAACCACCAGTTTGTTTTCTATTTTTAAGAGTTTGTTTTCAGGGTGCCTGGGAGACTTAATCGATTAAGCGTGCAACTTCGGCTCAGGTCATGGTTTTGCAGTTTGTGAGGTCAAGCCCCGTGGCGGGCTCTGTGCTGACAGCTCAGAGCCTGGAGCCTGCTTCACGTTCTGTCTCCTTCTCTCTCTGCCCGTCCCTGACTCACACTGTGTCTCTCCCTCTCTCAAAAATGAACATTTAAAAATTTTTAAAAAGAGTTTCTTTTTTTATGGTTCATTTGTTTTATTTCTTAAATTCCACATATGAGTGAAATTATATGGTTTTTGTCTTTCTTTGGATTATTTCACTTAGCATTATACCCTCTAGATCCATCCATGTTGTTGTGGCAAATGGCAAGATTTCATTCTTTTTTATGTTGAGTAATGTTCCATGTATTAATATATGTATGTATGCATGTCTGTATACACCTACACTACATCTTTATCCATTCATCAATAGACACTTGGGCTGGTTCCGTATCTTGGTTATTGTAAATACTACTGTAGTAAACATAGGGGTGCATAGATCTTTTCCAATTAGTGTTCTCATATTGTTTGGGTAAATAGTAGTGGAATTACTGGATCGTATGGTAATTCTATTTTTAATCAACTTAATGATAGCCCACAACACTTGGACCAACTATGGTAATTCTATTTTTAATTTTGAGGAACTGCCATACTCTTTTCCACAATGGCTACACCAGTTTGCATTACTACTAACAGTGTAAGAGGGTTCCTTTTTCTCTACATCCTCGCCAACCCTTGTTTCTTGTGTTTTTGGTTTTAGCCTTTGTGGCAGATGTGAGGTGATATCTCATTGTGGTTTTGATGTGCATTTCCCTGATGATGAGTGATGTTGTGCAGCTTTTTATTTCTGTTAGCTATCTATATGACTTCTTTGGAGAAATGTCTGTTCATGTCTTCTGTTTTAAACTGTTTTTTTTCCCAGTTTTGAGTTGTATAAGTTCTTTATATATATAAGTTCCCAGTTTTTAGTTTGCATACTAAACTCTTATCAGATTTATCATTTGCAAATAATATTTTCTCCCATTCAGTAGGTTGTCTTTTGTTTTGCTGTTTCCTTTGCTTACAAAATCTTTTTATTTTCATGTAATCCCAATAGCTTATTTTTGGCCTCAGGAGACATATCAAGAAAAATGTCGCTCCTTGTTCTGAATAATAGTAATTCAGGTAGCCATACGTTCAGTTTCGTGAAGGAAAGCTTTATTAATTATAAGGTAAAGGGAACATGAGGAATTAAACAATTATAGCTAACATAAAGAGGGAAAGAGTGTAGAGAACAAAGAAGTCTTTTTTAAAAATAGTTTATTGTCAAGTTGGTTTCCATATAACACCCAGTGCTCATCCCCAGAAGTGCCTTCCTCCATGCCCATCTCCCCCTTCCCCTCTCCCCCACTCCCATCAGCCCCCAGTTTGTTCTCAGCATTCAAGAGACTCATGGTTTGCCTCCCTCCCTCTTCCCCACTATTTTTCCCCTTCTCCTCCCCCATGGTCCTCTGTTAAGTTCCCCCTAATCCTCCTATACGTGCAAACATATGGTATCTGTCCTTCTTTGTCCAATTATTTCGCTCAGCGTAACACCCTCAAGGTCCATCCATGTTGCTACACATGGCCAGATTTCATTCTTTCTCATTGCCATGTAGTATTCCATGGTATAGATAAACCACATCTTCTTGATCCATTCATCCGTTGATGGACACTTAGGCTCTTTCCATGTTTTGGCTATTGTGGAGAGCGCTGCTATGAACATTGGGGTACATGTGCCCCTAAGCATCAGCACTCCTGTATCCCTTGGGTAAAGTCCTAGGAGTGCTATTTCTGGGTCATAGGGGAGTTCTGTTGTTAATTTTTTGAGGAACCTCCACACTGTTTTCCAGAGGGGCTGCACCAGTTTACATTCCCACCAACAGTGTAGGAGGGTGCCCGTTTCTCCACATCCTCGCCACCATCTAGAGTCTCCTGATTTGTTCATTTTAGCCACCCTGACCGGGGTGAGGTGGTATCTCAGAGTGGTTTTGATTTGTATTTCCCTGATGAGGGGGGACGCTGAGCATCATTTCATGTGTCTGTTGGCCATCTGGATGTCCTCTTTGGAGAAGTGTCTGTTCATGTCTTCTGCCCATTTCTTCACTGGATTATTTGTTTTTCAGGTGTGGAGTTTGGTGAATTCCTTATATATTTTAGATACTAGCCCTTTATCTGATATGTCATTTGCAACTATCTTCTCCCATTCTGTAGGTTGCCTATTAGTTTTATGGATTGTTTCCTTTGCCGTGCAGAAGCTTTTAATCTTGTGAGGTCCCAATAGTTAATTTTTGCTCTTGATTCCCTTGCCTTTGGGGGTGTATCGAGTAAGAAATTGCTGTGGTTGAGTCCAATGAGGTTGTTTACTGCTTTCTCCTCTAGGGTTTTGATGATTTCCTGCCTCACATTCCTTTATCCATTTTGAGTTTATTTTTGTGTATGGTGTGAGAAAATGATCTACTTTCATTCTTCTGCATGTTGCTGTCCAGTTCTCCCAGCACCATCTGTTAAAGAGGCTGTCTTTTTTCCATTGGATACTCTTTCCCGCTTTGTCAAAGATTAGTTGGCCGTACATTTGTGGGACCAATTATGAGTTCTCTATTCTAGTCCATTGGTCTATGTGTCTGTTTTTGTGCCAATACCATACTGTCTTGATGATGACAGCTTTGTAGTAGGGGCTAAAGTCTGGGATGGTGATGCCTCCTGTTTTGATTTTCTTCTTCAATATTACTTTGGCTATTTGGGGTCTTTTGTGGTTCCATACAAATTTGAGGATAGTTTGTTCTAGTTTTGAGAAGAATGCTGGTGCAATTTTGATTGGGATCGCATTATAGGTGTAGATTGCTTTGGGTAGTAATGACATTTTAACAAAATTTATTTCTCCAATCCATGAGCATGGGATGTTTTTCCATTTCTTTGTGTCTTCTTCAATTTCCTTTGTAAGTTTTCTGTAGTTTTCATCATACAGATCTTTTGTATCCTTGGTTAGGTTTACTCCTAGGTATTTTATGGTTTTTTGTGCAATTGTGAATGGGATCAGCTTCTTGGTTTCTCTTTCTGTTGCTTCATTGTTGGTGTATAAAAGTGCAACCGATTTCTGTACATTGATTTTGTATCCTGCAGCTTTGCTGAATTCATGGATCAGTTCTAGTAGACTTCTGGTGGAGTCTGTTGGGTTTTCTATCATGTCGTTTGCAAAAAGTGAAAGTTTGACGACTTCTTTGCCAATTCTGATGCCTTTTATATCCTTTTGTTGTCTGATGGCTGATGCTAGGGCTTCCAGCCCTATGTTAAACAACAGTGGTGAGAGTGGACATCCCTGTCGTGTTCCTGATCTCAGGGAAAACTCTCAGTTTTTCCCTGTTGAGGATGATGTTAGCTGAGGACTTCTCATAGATGGCTTTTATGATGTTTAAGCAAGTTCCTTCTATCCCAACTTTCTCGAGGGTTTTTTATTAAAAAGGGATGCTGTATTTTGTCAAATGCTTTTTCTGGATCTATCGGCAGGATCATATGGTTTCTATCTTTTCCTTTGTTAATGTGATGTATCCCATTGATTGATTTGTGAATATTGAACCAGCCCTGTAACCCAGGAAGGAATCCCACTTGATCATGGTGGATAATTCTTTTTATGTGCTGTTGAATTCGATTTGCAAGTATCTTGTTGAGGTTTTTTGCGTGTGTATTCATCAAGGATATTGGCCAGTAATTCTCTTTTTTCGCTGGGTCTCTGTCTGGCTTGGGAATCAAAGTGATGCTGGGTTCATAAAATGAGTCCAGAAGTTTTCCTTCGATTTCTATTTTTTTGGAATAGCTTTAGAAGAATGGGCATTAATTCTGTTTTAAATGTCTGGTAGAATTCTCCAGGGAAGCCATCTGGCCCAGGGCTCTTATTTGTTGGGAGATTTTCGATAATTGATTCGATTTCTTCACTAGTTATGGGTCTGTTCAGATTTTCTGTTTCTTCCCATGTGAATTTTGGTAGTGCGTGTGTTTAGGAATTTGTCTATTTCTTCTAAGTTGTCTAGTTTATTGGCATGTAATTTTTCATAATATTCCCTGATAATATATTTCTAAGGGGTTGGTTGTAATAAGTCCATTTTTATTCATTATTTTTGTTTGAGTGCTCTCTCTTTTCTTTTTGAGAAGCCTGGCTAGAGGTTTGTCAATTTGTTTATTTTCTCAAAAAACCAGCTCTTGGTTTCATTGATTTGTTCAACTGTTTCTTTGGTTTCTGTATTTTTTATTTCCGCCCTGATTTTTATTATTCCTCTTCTCCTACTGGGTCTGGGGTGCTCTTGTTGCTGCCCCTCTAGTTCCTTTGGGTGCACTCTTAGATTTTGTATTTGAACTTTTTCTAATTTCTTGAAATAGGCCTGGAGTGCAATGTACTTTCCTCTTAGGACAGTCTTTGTTGGATCCCATAGAGTTTGGATTGTTGTATTTTCGTTTTCATTTGTTTCCATATATTTTTAAATTTCTTCTCTAATTGCCTGATTGGCCCATTCGTTCTTTAGTAGGGTGTTCTTTAACCTCCATGTTTTTGGAGGTTTTCCAGACTTCTTCCTGTGATTGATTTCGAGTTTCATAACATTGTGATCTGAAAGTGTGCATGGTATGATCTCAATTCTTTTATATTTATTGAGAGCTGCTTTATGTCCCAGTATGTGATCTATCTTGGAGAACGTGCCAGGCGCACTTGAGAAGAAAGTAAATTCCATGGCCTCAGGATGTAGAGTTCTAAATATATCTGTCAGATCTATCTGGTCCTATGTGTCATTCAGGTCCGTTGTTTCTTTAGTTATTTTCTGTCTAGTTGATCTATCCATTGCTATAAGTGGAGTATTAAAGTCCCCGGCTATTAGCACATTCTTATCTATAAGATTGTTTCTGTTTGTGATTAATTGTTTTATATATTTAGGTGCTTCCGTGTTCGGTGCATAGACATTTATAATTGTTAGCTCTTCCTGATGGATAGACCCTGTAATTACTATATAATGCCCTTCTTCATCCCTTGTTACTGTCTTTGCTTTAAAGTCCAGTTTGTCTGTTATAAGTAGAGCTACTCCAGCTTTCATTTGACTTCCAGTAGCATGATAGATATTTCTCTATCCCCTTACTTTTAATCTGAAGGTGTCCTCCAGTCTAATATGAGTTTCTTATAGACAGCAAATAGATGGATTTTTTTTTTAATCCATTCTGCTACCCTATGTCTTTTGATTGGAGCATTCAGCCCATTTACATTCAGTGTTATTATTGAAATATGTGGGTTTAGAGTCTTTGTATCTTTTGTAGAGTTCATGTTTGTGGTGGTGTCTCTGGTATCTTTGTTCCTTGCAACCTTTCCTTCAGAGCATCCCCCTCAGGATTTCTTGTAGGGCTGGCTTCGTGGTGACAAATTCTTTCAATTTCTGTTTATTTGGAAAGGTTTTTATCTCTCCTTCTATTTTGAATGACAGGCTTGCTGGATAGAGGATTCTTGGCTGCATATTTTTACTGTTCATCACATTGAAGATCTCCTGCCATTCCTTTCTGGCCTGCCAAGTTTCAGTAGATAGGTCTGTCACCCCTCTGATAGGTTTCCCTTTGTATGTTAGGGCCCTTTTCTCCCTAGCTGCTTTCAGAATTCTCTCTTTGTCCTTATATTTTGCCCGTTTCACTATGATATGTTGCACAGAAGATCGATTCAAGCTACACCTGAGGGGAGTTCTCTGGGCCTCGTGGATTTCAACGTCTGTTTCCTTCCCCAGATTGGGGAAGTTCTCTGCTATAATTTGTTCAAGAACAAATTTCCTCCTTTCAGCGCCTTTCCCTCTCTCTTTCTCTTCTGGAATTCCTATGATACAGATATTGTTCCATTTGATTGTATCGCTGAGCTCTCGAACTCTCCTTTTGTGTTCCTGGATCAGGTTATCTCTCTTTTTCTCAGCTTCCTCTTTTTCTATAATTGTGTCTTCTAAATCACTTATTCTCCTTTCTGCCTCTTCAATGTATTGGACGCCTCCATTTTATTATGCATCTCATTTATAGCATTTTTAATTCATCACAGCTATTTTTAAACTCCATAGTCTTTGTAGCAATAATTTCTCTGATGTCTTCCATGCCTTTTTCAAGCCTAGCGATTAATTTTATGACTATTGTTCTAAATTTTTGTTCAGTTATGTTGCTTGTATCTGTTTTGAGCAGTTCTTGAGCTGTCATTTCTTCCTGGAATCTTTTTAGGAGAGTTCTTCTCTTTCATCATTGTGGTTAGCTTTTTATCTCTTGTTAGTTTTAAAACCTTGTTATGCACTGTGCACCTGCAAGTGCTGCTGTTACCAGAGAAGGCTCTTTGACTGTCCAGGGCCTGTCCATTCAGGAAGTGTTCTTTGAACGATGTCTTTTGGTCTCTCTTGTTGAGACCTTGGTTATTTTATTTTCCTACTCATAGTGGTATTTGGGGCTCTCCACCATGTGTACTCTGGCTTGTTTCTTGAGGTAGCCCTTGAAATCCTGGGGAGTCTTGGTTTGGAAATTGGCCTCAGTACACCGAGGGCATGGAGAGCGGTTTATTTAGAGGCTTTAATAGTCACTCATGTATATTCTGTAGAAGTCTCCACAACCCTTATTCTCTCCAGGTTATGTCCTTGGACTGGCTGCTGGCTCAGGAATTGAGAACAAAGAAGTCTTAATACTTCAAACTGGGTACTCACAACATCCAACCTCCTGCCTGGGGAAGCCTCATGGTGAGCAGCAGGTTTGAGTCCCAATTGAGGGTCCTGGGCAGAGCATCCTCCCCTCAGGTGAGACTTCCAACTAACTATTCCCACATGGGCAATATATATATTTCCCATGTATGATTTATGATTCGTCATTAACTTTGCCTAAGTGCAGTCCTAAGCAAGCCGTTTTTTCTCTGTTTCCCATATGGTATCTCACAATCTTTGAAGCCTGGGCATTTGCATATTTATCTTCCCTCCCTGATTCAGTCCATGGGCCAGACTGGTCTGGCTCAAGGTGCTGGGGCAGATTAATTCCTCTTAGTGTCAGGTCAAAAGGGCTGGGTCTGATCCTGAGGCCAGAAATGGAGTAAACTCATGTGTGTGCAGCTCTGGGCATAAATGCGTGACAAGTCATACAAATAACTTCTATTCAGAACACTACTGCCCATGTCAGATAAATTTCTGCCTATGTTCTCTTCTAGGATTTGTGTGGTTTGCCTATGTTCTTTCTAGGATTTTTATGGTTTTGGGTCTCACAATTAGATCTTTTATACATTTTAAGTTTATTTTTGTGTATGGTATAAGGTCCAGTTTCATTCTTTTGCATGTCGCTGCCCAGTTTGCCCAGCACCATTTGTTGAAGAGACCCTCCTTTTTCCATTGTATATTCTTGCCTCCTTTGTCGTAGATTAATTGACTGCATAATCATGGGTTTATTGCTGAGCTATCTATTCTGTTCCATTAATCTATGTGTTTTTGTGCCAGTACCATACTGTTTGGATGACTAAAAGTTTGTAGTATATCTTGAAATCATTGATTGTGATACCTCCAGTTTCATTCTTCTTTCTCAGGATTGCTTTGGCTATTTGGAGTTTCTTGTGGCTCCACATAAATTTTAGGATTATTTGTTTTAGTTCTGTGAAAAATGTTGTTGGTATTTTGATAGAGATTGCATTAAATCTATAGATTGCTTTGGGTAGTATGGACATTTTAACAATATTTATTCTCCTGATTCAGGAGCATGGAATATCTTTCCATTTGTTTGTGTCATCTTCAATTTCTTTCATCAGTGTCTTACAGTTTTTAGAATACAGGTTTAAACTTGGTTAAGTTTATTCCTAGGTATTTTATTATTTTTAGTGCAGTTGTGAATGAGATTGTTTTCTTAATTTCTCTTTCTGGTACTTTATTATTAGTGTATAGAAATGCAAGATATTTCTGTATATTACTTTTGTATCCTGTGACTTTACTGAATTCACTTATCAGTTGTAGTAGTTTTTTGATAGTCTTTAGGGTTTTCTGCATATGTCATGTCACCTGCAAATAGTGAATGTTTAATATCTTCCTTACCAATATGAGTGTATTTTATTTCTTTTTGTGGTCTGATTGCCGTAGCTAGGATTTCCAGTGGTGTGTTGAATAAAAGTGGTGATAGTGGACATCCTTATCTTATTCTTGATCTTAGGGGAAATGTTCTCCATTTTTCACCATTGAGTAGGATATTAGCCATGGGTTTTTTCACTTATTTTGTTGAGTAATGTTCCCTCTAAACCTACTTTGTTGAGAGTTTTTATCATGAATAAATGTTGTACTTTGTCAGATGCTTTTTCAGCATCTATTGAAATGGTCATATAGTTTTTAGCCTTTCTTTTGTTGATGTGACATATCACATTGATCTGTAAACATTGAGCTACACTTGCATCCTGAGAATAAATCCCACTTGATCATGGTGAATAATTTTCTTTAATGTATTTTTGGATTCGGTTTGGTAATATTTTGTTGAGGATCATCATGGATATTTGCTTATAGTTTTCTTGTTTTTGTAGTGTTATTATCTGGTCTTGGTGTCAGGATGAATCTGAAATCTTTCCTTCCTCTTCTGTTTTTTTGGGATAGTTTGAAAAGAATAGTTATTTAACTCTTCTTTAAATATTTGAATATAATTCACTTGTGAAGTCTGGTGAAGTCTTAGACTTCTGTTTGTTGGGCCTGTTTTGATTACTGATTCAATTTCATTGCTGGTAATCAGTCTGTTTAAATTTTCTATTTTTTCCCAGTTCAGTTTCAGGATTATGTGTTTCTAGGAATTCATCCATTTTTCTAGGTTATCCAATTTATTTGCATGTAGGTTTTCATAATATTTTATACTCATTTGTATTTCTGTGGTGTTAGTTCTTCTCTTCTTTTATTTCTGATTTTATGTGAGTTCTCTCTCTTTTGGTGGGAGGGATGAGTCTGGCTAATGGTTGATCAATTTTGTTGGTCTTTTCAAAAAATCAGTTCCTGGTTTCATTGATCTTGTTCTTTTTTTTTTTTTTTTTTTTTTTTTTTTTTTTTTTTTCATTTCTATTTCATTTATTTCTGCTCTAATCCTTATTATTTCTTTCTTTCAGTGGGCTTGGGGTTTGTTCTTCCTTTTCTAGATCCATTAGGTGCAAGGTTAGGTTATTTATTTGAGCTTTTTCTTGCTTCTTGAGGTAGGCCTATGTTGGTATAATTTATCCTCTTAGAACAGCTTTTGCTGCATCCCAAAGATTTTGAACTGTTTTGATTTGTCTTCATGTATTTTTTTATTTCCTTTTTGATTTCTTGGTTGACCCATTCATTGTTTAGTAGCATGTTATTTAATCACCATATATTTGTGTTCTTTCCAGATTCTTGCTTGAAGCTGATTTTTAGTTTCATAGTATTGTGGTCAGAAAAGATTCATGATATGACTTCAGTCTTTTTGAATTTGTTGAGACTTGTTTTGTGGCCTAACATGATCTATTCTGCAGAATGTTCCATGTGTTCTTGAAAGAAACATCTGCTGTTTTTAGATGGAATGTTCTGATATATGTTAGATCCATCTGGTCCAATGTGTCACTCAATGCCACTATTTCATGTTGATTTTCTGTTCAGATGATCTATCCATTGATGTAAGGTGTTGAAGTTCCCTACTATTATTACATTACTATAAATTTCTTCCTTTATGTTTGTTAATAGCTGCTTTATGTGTTTGGGTGCTATTTGTCAGGTACATAAATATTTACAATTATTTTATATTCTTGTTGAATTGTTCCTCTTATGATTATGTAGGGTCCTTCTTTGTCTCTTATTACAGTCTTTGTCTTACAGTCTATTTTGTCTGATGTAAATATTGCCACATTGGTTTTTTAATTTGATTTGCATGATAAATGTTTTCCATCCCTTCACTTTCACATTTGCATGTGTCTTTAGGTCTGAAATGAGTCACTTGTAGGCAGCATATAGATGGGTCTTGCTTTTTTCTTCATTCAGTTACCCAATGTCTTTTGACTATAGCATTTGGTTCATTTACATTCAAAGTAATTGTTGATAGGGATCTGTTTACTGGCATTTTGTTACTTATTTTGTTTTATGGTTGTTTTTATAGTTCTCTATTCTGGTCTTGCTGTCTTCTCTTGTGGTTTGGTGGCTTTGTTTACTGATATGCTTGAATTCCTAGTGCTTTATTTTTTGCATATCTATTACTGGTTTTTGATTTTTGGTTAGCATTAGGTTTATATATAACATTTTATGCATATAGTAGTCTATATTAAGCTAATGGTTACTTAAGTTTGAACCCATTCTAAAAGTACTAAATTTTTACTCCCCGACTAGCTCTACATTTTAGGTATATGGTGTCATACTTTAAATCCTTCTATTTTGTGAATCCCTTGACTTTTTTTTTTTTTTTTTTGAGAGAGAACAAGGGCACACAAGCAGGGAGAGGAGCAGAGGGAGAGAAAGAAAGAATCTTAAGCAGGCTTCTCACTCAGTGCAGAGCCTGCTGTGGGGCTTGATCCCAAGAGTTGGATGCTTAACCAACTGAGCCACCCAGGTGACCTTTGACTGACTTTTATATTGTACTTGATTTTACGGCTTTTGTGTACTGCGTACTAGATTTTTAAGTGATTAATCTACTACTTTTATTATATTTATTTGTACATGTGAAATTTTTCCTTGCCTACTTTTCTTATGCTTATGGTCTTTCCTCTCAAAGAATCCCCTTTAACAGGGCAGGAGTCACTTCGGAGTGATGCTGGCTACTGTTGGGTTTTCTTGCACAATGCCACACCTGTGGTCCTGCTTTAGATGAATTTCTGCTGAGGGCAGGTTGGATGGCTCAAGTCCATGGAAGAACATGGGAATGTGGCTTGCTGTTAGCAAGCTTGTGTGGAGAGTGTTCATGCTCTTTCCCACAGGTGTCAGTGTATCTAGACTTGGGGGGAGGGGGCAGAGAGGGAAATGACACTGGCTAGCTCTTTCATTCTTGGAGACATCTAAGGATCCCTGCACCTCTTGGGCATGTTTACTAAGATTGGTAAATAGATCTTTCTTTGTATACCCCAGACAATTTTCAAATTGCTGCTTCCATGCTGTATCTCAGTGGGGCCATTTGTTATGCTGTCTCTTTAAGGGTGAGGACTGTTTCCTCTCACCCTCCTGGTTCTCTCAGAGCAAAGCTGCTGATTTTCAAAGTTACAAGTGTTAAGCTCCACTGATTAAAAATTCAGGTAATTAAGCCACTCTGGATTTCAAAGGGAAATGTGGGGATTCTTTTTCCCATTGTGGGTCCCCATACCTGGGTTTCCTGGTGTGGGGTCTGCTCCTTTCCCTTTTCCATGCCCTGTGGTATTCTTCCCTCCCATGAACAGTCTCACGGGTCATTTGGGTTCCCAATCATATCTCAAGACTCCTTAGCCTCTTCAATTAAAGTCTCTTCTCTACATTTAGTGGTGGAGTCTGTCCTGCCAGTCTTTGGGTTGTTTTCTGGGTTATTTACACTGATGTAGGTATTATCTAGGTGTATCTGTGGGAGGAGGTGAGCCTAGGGCCCTCCTACTTCTCCATCTTCCCTGGAATCTTCTTCCTATTTTATCAAAAGTTTGCTTCATATATTTAGGAGCTCTGAGGTGTGGTGCATAGAGATTTATAACTGATAGAACTTCTTGGTAAAACTAATCATTTTTTTCATTATATCTTTTTTTTTTTTTTTTCTTAGAGAGGGAGAGTAGGGGAGAGTGGCACAGGGAGAGAGAGAATCTTAAGCAGGCTCTCTGCTCAGTGTGGAGACCACAATCCCACAATCCTGGGACCATGACCTGAGCTGAAATCAAGAGTGAGATGCTCAATCAACGGAGACACCGAGGTACCCCTCCTTTTTTGTCTTTTGTAACAGTTTTGATTTAAATGTTGTCAGACTTTAGTATAGCCACTCTGGTTCTATTTTTGGTTAATTCATATGGAATATCTTTTTCCACCTTTTCACTTTTAGCCTATGTGTATCTTAGGCCTAAAGTCTCTTGTAGATAACATGTAGCTGGATCACATATTTTAAAAATCCATTCACCCGGGGCGCCTGGGTGGCTTAGTCGGTTAAGCGTCCGACTTTCGCTTAGGTCATGATCTCGCGGTTGGTGGGTTCGGGCCCCGCGTCAGGCTTTGTGCTGACTGCCAGCTCAGAGCCTGGAGCCTGTTTCAGTCTGTGACTCTCTCTCTCTCTCACCCTCCCCTGCTCACGCTGTCTCTCTCTCTCTCCTAGAAATAAATAAAATAAAAATTAAAAAAAAAATCCATTCACCCAACCTATATGTTTTGTTTGAGGAGTTTAATACATTTGTGTTTAAATTAATAACTGATAGGGAAGGACTTACTATTGCCACTTTGTTTTCTGTATAGCTTTATTGTCCCTCCTTTCTTCTCTCACTGCCTTTTGTTTCATTGATTTTTTTTTTTTTTTTTTTTTGGTAGTGGTATGCTTTGATTCCTTTCTCCATTATATGTGGCTGTGTGTGTGTGTGTGTGTATAATTCCATTGATAACCACGAAGAAAATACCTTTGGCATATAGGTATATATACAAATAGCATTTGTGGTTATCACTGCAATTAAATATCTTGAAATTGTAATATTCTGTTTTACTGATAACTTCAATTGTATATAAAAACTCTATTTCTTTGTAACTCTACCCCATCACTTGATGATATTGATGTCACCATTGCCTCTTTAAATACTGTATACCTATTTTTAAAGTTTATTTATTTTAAGGTTTATATTAAAGTTTGTTTGTTTTGAGAGAGAGTGTGAGAAAGGGAGGGGCAGAGAGAGAGGGAGAGAGAGAATCCCAAGCAGGCTCTAAACTGCCAGCATGAAGCCTTATGCAGGGCTGGACCCATGAACTGTGAGATCATAACCTGATCAATACTGTATACCTATTAACATATTTATTTTTTTTATTTTTTTAATGTTTTTATTTATTTCTAGGAGAGAGAGAGAGAGAGAGAGACAGCGTGAGCAGGGGAGGGTCAGAGAGAGAGGGAGTCACAGACTCTGAAACAGGCTCCAGGCTCTGAGCTGGCAGTCAGCACAGAGCCCGACGTGGAGCTCTAACCCTCGAACCGCGAGATCATGACCTAAGCGAAAGTCGGACACTTAACCGACTAAGCCACCCAGGTGCCCCTATTAACATAGATTTATTATTATTTTTATTTTTGTTATTTAAATTGTTGCACCAAGAGGTGCCTGGTTGGCTCAGTCCTTGGAGCATGCAACTCTTGATCTTGAGGTCATGAGTTAAAGCCCCATGTTGGTTGCAGTGATTATGTAAAAATAAAATCTTTAAAAATAAATATATGCACCAAAATTACAATAGTAGAAGTTACTCTGTTTTTTCATTTATTTATGTTTATTGTACACCCTTCTCTTTTCATACAGATTTGTATTGCTCTTTACCATTTTTATTTCAATTTGAAGAACTCCTTTTATCATTTCTTACAGAGCAGGTCTAATGGTAATGAACTTTCTCAGCAGTTTATCTTGAAATCTCTTAATTTCTCCTTCATTTCTGAAGGTCAGTATTACCAGATACAGTATTCTTGGTTGACTTTTCCCCCCTCATCACTTTGAGTATACCACTTGTTGCTTTCAAAGTTTTTGCTGAAAACTCTGATAATCTTATGGAAGTTCCTTTGTATATGATGAATTACTTTTCCCTTGCTGCTTTCAAGATTTTGTCTTTGGTTTTATATGATTTTAAAAATGTTTGTTTATTTTTGAGAGAGACAGACAAAGCACGAGTGGAGGAGGGGCAGAAAGAGAGGGAGACACAGAATCCGAAGTGGGCTTCAGGCTCTGAGCTTTCAGCACAGAGACTGATGCAGGGCTCAAACTCATGAACCTTGAGATCATGATCTGAGCTGAAATTGGACGTTTAACTGACTGAGCCATACAGGTACCCCTAGACAATTTTATTATCACATGTCTTAGTGTGGTTCTCTTTGAACTTCCTCTAGTTGGAGTTTTTGAGCTTTTGGAATCTGTATGCCTATTTCTTTCCTTGGATTTAGGAAGTTTTTGGCTCTAATTCCTTCAGATAATTCCTCTGACCCCATTTCTCTCTTTTCTCCTGGGATTCCCATAATGTGAATATTGGTCTCTTTGACAGTGTCCCTTAAGCCCCTTAGGCTCTCTTCACTTTCCTTCATTCTTTTTTTTCTTTGACATGATAATTTAAAGTGACCTGTCAAGTTTGCTTGCCTGATCAAGTCTGCTGTTGAATCCCTCTACTGAATTTTTTAGTGTATTGTTTATATTTTTCATCTCAAGAATTTGTTTGCATCTTTTCTATAATTTGAAATAAGAAAGCATGATGCCTCTAGTTTTGTTCTTCTTTCTCAAAATTGCTTTAGCTTTTCAGGATCTTTTTGTGGTTCCATACAAATTTGAGGATTATTCTATTTCTGAGAAAAATGGCATTGGAATTTTAATAGGGGTTGCATGGAATATTTGAGTGCCTTGGGTAATATGAGCATTTTAACAATATTAATTCTTCCAGTCCATAAGCATGGAATATCTTTCCATTTATTGTGTGTCTTCAGCTTTTTCATCCACATCTTATAGTTTTCAATATACAAGTCTTTTACCTCTTTGTTGAATTTATTTCTAGGTATTTTATCTTGACTCTCATCTTAGAGGAAGAGCATTTAGCTTTTCACCATTGAGTATGATATTACCTTTTTGTTGAGATATGTTCTCTCTCTATTCACTTTGTTGAGATTTTGATATGATTTTTATCATAAATGGCTATTGAATATTGTCACCTGCTTTTTCTGCATCTATGGATCATATATTCATTTTGTTAACTTCGTATGTCACATTGATTTGTAGATGCTTAATCATCCTTGGATCTCTGGGATAAATCCCACTTGATTATAGTACTATTTTCCATTCTTCTCCTGAGTTCAATAAGCATCTTTATGACCATTACTTTGGACTCTTCATCAGGTAGATTGGTTTTCTTCATTTTATTTAGTACTTTAGCTGAGGTTCTGTCTTGTTCTTCGTTTGAAACATATTCCTCTGTCTCCTCATTTTGTTTGACTCTCTGTTGGTTTCTTTGAATTAAGTGAATAGCCACCTCTCCTTGCCTTGGATAATTAGTCTTATGTAGGAGATGAAACTTATTATTCAACCGTGCTTTTGCTCTTGGTTGCCTGTCAAACCTGTGATTGTCCAAGAAACCTATTTTATTTTTAATAGTTCCCAGGGTTTGAGGGTCTTCTAAGACCTGTTAGTGTCCCACATGGTAGGATATCCATCACCATCCAAATTTAGGCTGATTGGAAGCCAGAACCGTCAGCAGCAGCTTTTAAAGAATGCAGATATATACAGTCCTGTGGGACTGCAAGCATAATCCCTGCTGGCCACCAGAGCCATGCCATCTGGAGATGTCTCACAAAAATCAGGGCTCCATGTAAGTGTATAAGCTCCTTTCTGACAAATAGTAGTTGATGGTAGTAAAGCAGGGAAGATCTCAAAGATGGTTTTCCTATCCTGCATTCCCTATCACCTATGTATCTCCTAGATGTGTTCCAAAGCAGAAGCCTGCATCTCAAGTCTAAGCTCCAACACAAGCACATAGGCCTTGTTTACAGAAAGACTGTGGGTGTGATTCAGTATGTTTCCTGTGTAGTGTCCTCAGGATGGTGAATTGCCAATAACTGTCTCTCCAATTGTTACAGTCCTGTGGGACCAGGAACATGAGTTTCTCTGACCACCAGCTAGGCAATCAAGGGGCATATCATGGGTGGCAGCTACAGAAATCAGATCACCATTCGTAAAAACTGGTGCATGCAGAAGCTCCTCTCTGAAGGATACTGATGCTCTGGAGTGCAGCAGGTGGAGAGCGTGAAGATGGTACCTGCTGTCTAGAGCAAGGCAGTGGGGGGTGCAAAGATGGCTTCCACTTGAAAAAAAAATGGTGCACATCATCTTTAACAAGACACAGGGAGAGTGCAAAAATGGCAACCACCGGCTTCTGTCCCCAGGGAGTATCCTAGCAGGCCCCTGCCCCTCAGATTGACACTTAAATGCAGGTGAAAGACTTACATACTGAAAACTATGAGATATGGATGAAAGAAATTGAAGATATGCATAAGTGGAAAGATATTCCATGCTCATGGACTGGAAGAATTAATATTATTAAAATGTCCCTATTACCCAAAGACTTGAAATATTCCATGCAACCACTATCAAAATTCCAGTATGATTTTTCTGAGAAATAGAATAAATCCTTAAATTTGTATGGAACCATAAACAGATCCTGAATAGCTAAAGCAATTTTGAGAAAGAAAAGCAAAGCTATAAGCATCATGTTATCTTAAAGTCTGGGCTCCTTTGAAAAGGCTGCTTCCTTTCTAGGCTGTGGGGTGAGTGAGTTCACATGCAAGCATTTTAAGATCCATTTCTCTGTTCACCACAGCCCCATGGGTCTCACAGGCATGAACACCAATGGTTTCCAAAGCTAGATGTTTTGGGGTTGTATCTCAGGTGCCAGTCTTAAAAACTGAGGTTCCCAATGTGGGGTACAAACCCTTTGTTCCTCAGGGAGAAGCTCAGAGTTTTGTGTTCCCTGCCATTTGTGAGCATGGGGTTTATGGCAAGATTGTGTCTCAGCCTTTCCTACCATCTTGTGTGTTTGTGTGTGTGTGTGTGTGTGTGTTTCCTCATTTGCCTGATGGGAAGGTAGTTCTCCACTAGTTTTTAGTCTTTTTTTTTTTCACAAGAAATTGTTACATATGCAGCTATAGAGTTGGTGTCCATGGGAGATGAGTGAGTTCAGGATCTTCCTACATTGCTGTCTAGAACCGGACTCCAAATCTTTTAGTTTTGACAAAGTTCTATTTATATATTTGCTTTTCTATCTTGGCTGCTACTTTTGGTTTTATATCTAAGAGATTACTGCCCAATGATCTTGTCATGAAGATGATGGGTGTGTTTTCTTCTAAGTGTGTTACAGTTTTAGCTTTTACATTTAGATCTTTGATCCATTTTGTGTTAATTTTTGTATATGGTATGATATGGGGGTCTCATTTCTCTTCCTTTACATGTAGATATCCAGTTGTCTCACCACTGTTTATTGGTATTCTATTAAATTTTCTTCACACCCTTGTTGAATATGTATAGGGGTTATTTCTGGACTCTCAATTCTATTGATCTAGTGATCTATCCTTATTCTAGTACCACACTGTCTTGATAACTACAGTCTTGTAGTAAGACTGGAAATTGGGAAGCTTGAGTACTCCAACATTTTTCTTCTTTTTCAAGATTGCTTTGGCTATTCTGGGCACCTTGAATTTCCATATGGATTTTAGGATCAGCTTATCAATATCTGCAAAAAAGACACTTGAGGTTTTGATAGAGATTGCATTAAAATTATAGCTCAATTTGGGAAATATTACCATCTTAACAATATTATTTTGATGCATGAATATGTGATGTTTATTTAGATCTTTTAAAATTTCTTTCAGTGATGTTTTAGTTTTCAATGTGTAAGTCGTGTACTTTTTTGTTAAATTGCTATGTATTCTTTTTGACACTATTTTTTTAAATTTTTAAATTTTATTTTTTTTTTACAAATAGTTTATTGTCAAATTAGTTTCCACATAACACCCAGTGCTCATCCCCACAAGTGCCCTCCTCCATGCCCATCCCCCCTCCCCCCTACATCCATCAGTTCTCAGTTTTTGTCAGCATTCAAGAGTCTCTCATGGTTTGCCTCTCTCCCTTTCCCCCACCATTTCCCCCCTTCTTCTCCCCCTTGGTCCTCTGTCAAGTTNCATGTCTTTTTGACACTATTTTAAATGTTTTCTTTTTTACAATGTTTGTTTATTTTGAGAGAGAAAAGGGGAGAGAGAGAGAGAATCCGAAGCAGGCTCTGCACTATCAGTGCAGAGGCCAATGCAGAGCTTGATCTCATGAATCATAAGATCATGATTTGAGCAGAAATCAAGAGTCAGACTAATCGACTAAGCCACCCAGGCACCTCTTAAATGTTTTCTGAATTTTATTTTTGAATTATTTACTGCTGGTGTACGGAAATACAACTGACTTTTCTGTACTGATACTGTATTCTACAATCTTGCTGAATTCATTTAGTCTAATCATTTTTTTTTTTTTTTGAGAACAAGAGAGACAGAGCATGAGGGCAGGGATGGGGGGAGAGAAGGAGACAGAGAATCTGAATTAGGATCAAGGCTCTTTGTTGTCAGCACAGTGCCCGACACAGGGCTTGAACTCATGAATCGTGAGATCATGTCCTGAGCCGAAGTTGGATGCTTAACCGACTAAGCCATCCAGGCACCCCTCTAATAATTTTTAATGGACTTTGGATTTTTAATATATGAAGTGGTGTTATCTGCAAATAAGGATAGTTTCATTTCTTCTTTTTCTATATGGATGCCTTTTCTTGCCTCAAAATTGCCCTAGCCAGAACCTCCAGTACAGTGCTGAATATACACAGCAAGAGTGGACATCTTTGCTGTATTCCTGATCTTAGGGGAAAAGCATCCAGTCTTTCATTATTAAATATGATGGTAACTATAGATTTCTCATTAAGTTAAGGAAGTTCCTTCTATTTCCAGTTTGTTGAGTATTTTTATCATGAAAGGGTATTGAATTTTATCCAAATGCCTTTACTGCATCTGTTGAAATGATCATGCAGTTCTTTATTCAAATAATAAAGTGTATTACATGGATTTTTATATGTTGAACCAACCCTGCATTCCTAGATAAATCCAACTTTATCATGGTTTGTAATTATTTTAATATACTGCTGGAATTGGTTTACCAGTATTTTGTTAAAGCTATTTGTATCTATATATAATAATCAGGGATATTCATCTTTAGTTTTTTCTTTTTTTGTGATATCTTTTGCTTTGGTATCAGTGTAATGTTGGCACCATAGAATAAATTGAAGTGTTCCTCTTCTTTTTTGGAAGGGTCTGTAAAGGATTTGTGTTAATTCTTCTTTATGGTTAAGTGGATGCGTTGGTTTGGATAGTTTCCCCCAAATTCATATCTACTCAGAAATACTTCAGAATAGGACCTTACTTGAAATAGAGTCTGTATTATTTTCCTGAGGCTGCCATAAGACAGTGCCATACACTGAGTTGCTTAATCAACAGAACTTTATTGTTCTCGAGTTCAGGAGGCCAAAAGTCCAGAATCAAGGCTTTGGCAGGAAAGTTCCTTTTAAGGGCTGAGGGAAAATCGTTCTATACCTATCTCCTAGCTTCTGGTAGTCACAGGCATTCCTTGGCTTGTAGATAGTTCTACCCTGTCTTCTCATCATTTTTTGTCTATGTCCAAAATTTTCCTTTTCATAAGGACATCAATCACATTGGATTGGGGATCAGCCTTATGATTTCCTGGTAACTTGATTACTTCTGTAAAGACCCTATTTCTATAGAAAGTCACATTCTGAGGTGCTCAGGGCTAGTGCTATAACATATCTTTGTTGAGTGACATAATTCAACCCATAACAGTGTCTTTGCAGATGTAGTTAGTAAAGAGGAGGACATACTGAATTAGAGGAAGTTGTGAAATCCAATATAATTGGTATCCTTATAAAAAGAAGAAACAGAGACACAGAATGTATAATGTCATGTGTAGACAAAGGCAAAATTTGGAGTGATGCATCTGCAAGACACAGATTGGCAGTAATCATGGAAGTGAGGAGGGGGGCAGGAAACAAATTCTCTCTCAGAGCTTCCGTTCTCTGTGTTCTCTCCTTTTGGGTCTCAGATGCATGTATTTTATCCTCAAGGCTGTTTTTACTTCCCTCAATCTTTTTCTCCATCTGTGGTTTAGTTTGGAAATTCTTTATTGACTTGTGTTCAAGTTCACTGGTCCTCTTTCCAAATGTGTCACACTCAATTGATTTTTAAAGTATTTTTTAATTTTAGGATTCTTTTTCTCTTTTCCAGTTTCTAAATTTCTTCTGAAATTTCCCACATTTTGATGACATCAACTTTTTCTTTACCTTAAAAAAAAAAAACCCACTTAATATTGATGAACTTGTCTGCTAATTCCATCATCCAGGTCATCAGTGAGTCTGCTTTTTGTTGACTATTTAAAAAAAAAAAAGCTACTTTCTGGCTTCCTCATTACTTTTTCATTCTGTACTGGACAAGTCAACATTGTGATTGGTACATCGAACAGTTCGGTATTGTTATCTTCCTCTGAAAGCTGTTTCATCCAAGTTAGCAGACTGTTGGCAGATCAGCTTGATGTTGTAGAGGCTTGGTTTTATACTTTGTTAGGTCTGGTCTTTCCTCATTTTGTCCTTGGCCCTAGGAATAGTGCCAGATCCTTAAGAAATGGTCTTTATTCCTACACAGGGCCTTGGATTTCAATACATAGGCATGCTTTGTTTTATTGCACTTTATTTTGTTGTGTGTCATAGATACTGGGTTTTTTTGTTTTGTTTTTGTTTTTTTACAAATTGCAGGTTTGTGGCAACCCACTGACCACCTCTGTTGGCACCATTTTTCAAGTGGCATTTGCTCACTTCAGGTCTGTATGTCGCTTTTTGGTAATTGTTAAAATATTCCAAACTTTTTCATTTTTATCATATTTGTTATGGTGATCTGTGATCAGTGATCACAACTCACTGAAAGGTCAGAGAATGGTTAGCATTTTTTACCAATACTTTGAAATTATGAATGTACATCGTTATTGATGTTTTTAGGTATAATGCTATCGCACACTTAATAGATTATAGTGTACATGTTACCTTTATATGTACCGGGAAACCAAAAAATTCATTTGATTTGTTTTATTGCAATATTGACTTTATTGCAGTGGTCTGGAATTGAGCCTGCAGTGTCTCCAAAGGTATGCTTGTAAAGTCTGAAGTGTTTATCAAGCTTCTCCAAATGGAAAGTTTTTTTCCTCTGGACTTCTTGGATCTCATCCTGGGAACAGAATCAAATCATTCAAGCAGTTGAGGAAATTCATATGCAGATTTGGGGGCTCCTTGTGACTCCCTCCTGTTTTAGATATTCTCCAGTTTCCAGCCACTCTGCTCAGAAATACAGTCTCTGACTCCTCAGCCTAAGACAACAATCTCTATCTTTATGACCACTACCTCTAGTGTGTTGTGTACACTGGGAATGCTCTTTGGGAAGAGACCTACATGTTACCGTATATAGTGCGTCCTTTTTAATAAGGGCTGAGTCCTCTACATTTTGTGCCCTTTGTTCATTTTCCAAGGCCTTAAAACATTATTTAAAAAGCTGTCCAGGACTATTAATTTATTGGCAGGTTTAGTCTGACACAAGCTATTATCACTTTGCCAGAACTTTGTTTTGGTGACACATTGGTGGCTCATTTTCTTTTTGGTAGTGATTTCATAATTAATTTGTGAGCATATAGGGGCTTAGATTAAGGTTTCCCCCCACAAAAGAAATACTGTATTCTCATAGTTTCCGGCAAGTGCCATAAATCTAGATTCACTTTATTCTCTAGATCTGCAGACTTCGTAACTGTGGTTTTAAACTCTTGATCTATTTATAAAGCAGGCCTTGGGGTGCCTGGCTGGTTCAGCTGGTGGAGCGTGCCACTCTTGATCTTGGGGTTAAGTTCAAGCCCCATGTTGGGTGTAAAGATTACTTAAAAACAAAATCTACAAAGTAGGACTTATGATCACAGTGGTGGCATCATTCTTGTCACCATTTACTACCTAGAAAAAAGGCAGAATCTGTCATATTTTACCCTCTGGTTTCCTTTACAAGGCCGACTTCCCTTGCATCCTTTTACTTGTAGATAGAATTCTCTGAATTTTCCAGTTGTATGTAGGGATCTTTAGTTTAATTCCCCAATTTTGTTCAGGCCCAAGGCTTAAGAGCAATCATTCCCCCAAACTCTGGTTATTCTATTATGTTCTTAGGAAAGGCTTTCATATCTAGCCATTACTTCTGTGGCTTGTGTATCTTTTTTCCCCCCTGGACCTTAGGGATTTTCCCATATTGTGAGTCCAGTTTAGTATGTTTATTGCAATTTAGCCAGTCTTTGGGTATTTTGTAGCAGTGGAAGGCTTTTTAGAAAAAACCTTGATGTCAGCAGGGTAAATATTTTACTTTCTCCCAGCACTTTTTTGAGGCATAATTTACAGATGGCAAAATGCATATATCCTAAGTATATAGCTCAGTAATAAAACTTTACATGATCTAATTTGCCATTATCTAAATCAATTTATAGATTACTTCCATCCTTCCAGAAAGTTTTCTTACCCTACTTTCAAGTCTATACTCACCCAAAGGTAAGCACCTTAGGTTTGTTTGGCCTATTCTTGAGATTGATATAAATTTACTATGTCTAGCATTCTGTTCAATATTTTTTCTATTTATCCTTATTCTATCAGTGTAGACTAGCTTTTCATTAACTATTTGATTATCCATTATCTTGTTGATTGATATTGGGGGAGTTTCCAGTTTGAGGGTTATTTTAAATCTGCTTTGAATATTCTTGTACGCATCTTAATGTGGGCATATCCTTCATTTCTCTTGGGTTTTATCCCTAAAGTGGAATCAGAGTAGGAATGTGTTTATTTACATTTGTAAGAAACTGGGAAGCTGTTTCCCCAGGTGATTATACCAACTTACACTTTTTTTTTTTTTTTACCACCTTACACTTCTGCCAGTTTCTGTTACCTTCCCACCCTTTTGGCAAGTGTGCCATGGTTATTTCCTGGTGGTTTCATTCTTCCTTCCCTCATGGTTGATGGTGAACACCCTTCCCTATGCTGTGTGCTTGGATAGCTTCTGTGAAGTGTGTATTCAAGTCACTTATTAACTTTTGTATTGTGTCGCTTTTGCAGTGGCTTTTAAAAGCTGTTTTTCTGCATACAAATCCTTTGTTACGTGCCCTGCAGCTGTTTTGTCCTCGGCTGCAGCATGGTTTTTGACTTTAGTATCTTTTTGATGAGAAGGATGTAATTTTGGTGAAATTTATCAGTTTTCTTTTATGGAGTTTATTTTGTGTCCTAAGATATCGTTGCCTATCCCAAGAGTCATGAAGATACTGTTTTCTTCTATAAGATTTATTGTTTTGTCCTTCACATTTAGGTGCTGTGGTCCATGTTGAAAACATTGTGCACTGTGTGAAAGCATCAATATTCAGAAAGTTTCCCCATGGAGTTGAGTTGCTTGTGTTTTTTTTGTTGAAAAGCCAATGACCATATGCATGTACAAGTCCACTTCTTGATTCTCTTCTATCCATTGATTAGTCCTAACCCTACTACCACTCTCTTAATTACTATAATTTTAAAGCAAGTCATGAAATTGAGTAGTGTTAAGTCTTCCAACATTTGCCCCCTCCTTCAAGATTAACTGGGTTGTTCTGGGTTTGTTGGATTTCCATATATATCTGCATATTTCTACAAATTCAAGTTTTTCATTGAAATTTGAATTTCTAGAAATTAATTTGTGGGAAATAGATCTTGACATTATGCAGCCTTTCAATTCATAAACAAACATTTACTGCAGTGTTCCATAGTTCAGCAATTTTGTAGTTTTCAGGGTAGAAGTCTCACATATCTCTTGTTAACATTCTAGATATTTGACTTATTTGATATGATCACAGATGGTAAGATTTTAAAATTTAATTTTTAATTATTGCTAGTGTATAGTCAATACAACTCAGTTTTGCCTCATTTCCTGCAAAATTATTAGTTCTGGCAGATCAAGCAAATTCCTCTTGATCTTCAGGAAGTCAGAATGGGAGAAGTTTTACATAACTGAAAACAAATCTCATTTTCCAGAGTAAAAAAAAAAATGGTTCATTCTTTGTATACCTTGGCTAACAGTTACCACCTGAGAAACACTACTTTCTGATTTTCTTTCTCCTTAAAAGAACATGTAATTCTGAGTTCAATTTACTCTTGGTGTGCTTCTTGAAAGATGGGTGAGCACCAGATCTTTACAGAGAAACTTCTGTTTCTCACCTAAATGTAGAATAGGGAAATAAGGACATGGCCTACCTGCTGCGCTTCATTTATTTTTTCAGGATGCCAATTGGAATGACTTTAAAATGGATTGGGATGGGAGGAAGGTGAATAAATTTGAGAGACTGATTATTCTTGTCATATTGGTGAATTCTGCATTGGTCAAATAATAATCTCCTCTTCTCATCCTTTGCTTTCTGATTCATTCTTTTCTTCCCAATTTGACTTAGAGTGATTAGCATACCGCCTGATCTACAAATAGCTGTAATGAATAGGGATCCATTTTAACTTCAAATAAAACCAATGTAAGGCACAACTATTTAGTAATAGTTTATATTTTCAAAGAAGTATTTAGGAATTCTTTAATTAGAAAAATAAAGGCAATGGGATTATCTATCAGGTTCTAAAAGTACCCATGAAATAAATCACTCAAATCCCCCTCTTAAAAAACAAAACAAAACCTTGAATCACATTGCTATTGAAGCTTTCTTACAATAAGGAATAAGACCAAGCTATACTAGAGTACAAAAACCTGAAATTCTGAGCATGAAAATAATTTATTAGACATCTGGTTTATTCAAACATTAGGCCTACTGAAGACAGAATTAACAGAGCTCATGGAGTAGGAAACAAAACAAAAAACCAAAACCACCCATCCAGCACCTGCTTCACTGCAAATTTCCTGGGGACAAAATGTATTCATTCTGTACTACAGTCTAACCCTAAAGCATCCATATGTGCTTGATGCTGATTAACTTGAATAGGAGATGAAAAACTTTCTCTACACTCAACTCGGCAAGTAGCATTAGTGATGCAACTTTCAGAAACATTCTTAGGCACAAGAAATAGCACTGCCTGCAGTGAGAGTCTCTGATAATCAAAGAAAAGAATATCACTAAATATATTCTTACAAATAAGAAAGAAAATACAAGCGCTTTTGCCAATGGACTGCTTTACATATCAGGGGAAATGTCATAATGAGATATTCTGTGAAATTAAAACACTAATTGTTATACTCCAGTTTTAATCGATTCTGAAGTTATGCTGTGGTATTAAAAATTGGAGAAAAACTCAATCTAAATGGAATTTAGGGAAGAAATGCAGGCCTAATCCAGAAGAACAGCTGCACTTCTTTGATTAACTCATTAAAAAAATGTCAAACGTTTTCAGTCAAATTTTATTTAAAAAAAAAAAAATCACCATTACAAGTCAAAAACCTAATCTAAATATGCACTTGACAATAAAGCACATTTGAGTATGGAGTGAAAAAAGTTTTCAAAAAAATCATCAAATGGATCCTCTCCAAATACCCAAATAATCACTTCTGCAGGCCTTTTGTTGAGTGGACTCATCAAGAACTGAAGATTTATTGCTGTGAAAACAAATCTGTAGTACAGTAGTATGAATCTTGGGTATTGAGCATAATCAGCTGAATCAAGTTAAGAAGTTCAAAATCTAATTAATAAGAAATTTGTGTGTGTGAAAGTTGATAAGCCAGTTGACCCAAGAGCAACTGGGATCTAATCTGTTCAGTGAGACCAGACAGTATGTTAAATCTTCATTCTTTGAAGGCAATTAAAAATTACAATTTCAACAGCCCATAAACCAAATAAAAACACTGAAGAAAGCAATTAAAACTACGTTCAAAGAGCCTTTTTTTTTCCAGCTCAATTTCAGCACCCCAAGGAAAAAAAAGCATCCATGACTATCACAGATGAAAACAAAAGGTCATTGGAATCCGTTATTTTCCCCCACTGAGGTATAAAATCTATATAGAAATTTGATACTATACTATAACAAATTGTACTTCTCATAGTTCTGTTTTAATTTCCTTTAAACCCTGTTTAATATAGTTTTTTCTTAAATTGTAAAAATGTTGTTTTCATGATTCTGAAACTGGTTCCAGTTCTTTTTCACTTATTTTTATATCAATATCTAGTATACTGGTTACCAGTCCTAATCAGAAAAAAAAAATCTTAGAAATCTCTTCATTAGGACAGCACATTCAGCGGAAGTTACTGACGTGCAAGCAAACCATGAAAGGTGCAGCTCTCCAGAAAGCACATTTTGTTGACTGCTTCACTGTCTCAATATTCTTGACAATGATGCTTGATGAAAGACTCTTCCCATCGTGTAAACATCAGTGTGCGCAGTCTCGCTACTCTGTAGTTTCACGTCCTCGGACAAGAAGGCTGGTTCACAGCTAGTGAAAAGCGAGAGGAGTCTGTTTTAATGGCTGATAAACCTTACATCCCCATAGGAGGAAAGCACTTGTCCTTTTTTGCTACTTAAGAATGTGGCAGAAATGTATGCTGAGGTAGCCCAGTCAATCCTTTTTTTCTTTTTTTTTTTTTTTTGTAAATTTGGTCTCAGAATATTTCTGGAAGGGTGACGTTTCGAAGAAGCCACTGTTGGGACCGGCTTCCATTGCAGTCTCTTATGCTGGGCACCTGGCTGTCCTCTTCTGTGGCTTTATCCAGGCACTGATTACTGTTCACATGCTGCAGGGTTAATTTCTGGAAGTGACAGAAAAGAAATCTTAACATGAATGTGACCAAAAAAACCCCAAACATCTCAACCATCATTTCTGGCGAGTATTAAACTGCCCTATAGAAAAAGGTGTCTACGTTAAGACCGCCTTAAGAGCTATGTGTGATGGCGAAAGACATTGGGGTGCGGTGGGTTACAATGAACTTAAAAAGAAAAATGACCAAAATGCTAGTCCCAATTCTGCACAAGCTCTGTAATACTGAGAAATTTCACTTTTTTGCTTGAGCTTCCTTAAAAAAATAAAACCAAAAAAACAGACTAGTGGTTCCTAATTTAGGATCCTCAACCTATTTTCAAAAGCTATTTCAAAATTGCTTCATTTCCCTATGATAAGGCTGTTCAAATTAATTCTGTGATTCCAAACCTTATGTTCTTAAAATTCAGGTCCTTTTGAAGACTCAATCTTAAGAGACTGTAAGATTTATTTAAAGCAGCCATTAATAAACGGCTGACAGATGGTGCTATATAACTTTCTATGTACTTATCTGCATTCTAGACTCGATGCTGTCATGATGATTTCTAGAGTAATTTCTAAAGGTCAGGACAGACGAGTGGTATCGGGAGTGATTAGTGTAGGCTAGTTTATGTGTCTGTTACTGCACACTGGTCACCAAAACAGCTGTGTAGGAATGTGAATTAAGCATTATCCTGTAAATGTATACAGCTATAAGGAAGTGTGAAATATGTCTACTAACACATTTATCAGACTCTTACTCATCCCTCTATTGTAATTCTTTTATCTGGAACATTTCATTTTCAGGGACTGTCGTCACTGTGCTCAAGAGAAGACCCAGTCAGTGCTGAGTAGTCTCCACACAGAAAAAGCTTAATTAAGGCAACTAGATAAAACAGGTGACAGATAACTGTAACCTTTGAAGGAGAGGATAAAAGCTATAATTATCATTGCAGAGAGTCTACTTGCAACCTAGGAAAAGTAATTTGCTGGCTCCTGCCCCTAATCTCTAGTATAAGTAGGTCAAAATCTGCATTTTATTTCCAGAAAGGACAGAGACATGCATCCAAGCAGAAGTGCCTAGTGTCATAATGGAATGTGACGTATAAATAAGACTCAAAGATGTAAGAATATATAAATCTAAGCAAAGACAGTATGGTATTACGCAAAGAATCCTAGATCACAAGTTCTAGGCCCACCTGAGACCTGGCATGGCACCTCATTTTACTTGCCCTGCGAGCCTGCGCAAGTTCCATGCTGGGCTGCAGTGTCTCTACACGTATAAAACAGGTCCTGGGATTTATTTCTACGGTTCCTTTGGAGCCTACGGTTTCATGATTTTAGATTTAGATTATAAATCACTGACCTGAATATTTTATTTTTCCAGATTGCTGTGGTTTAGACTGATGGAGGCAGGACACGGCCGACTGTCTGTCCTGGAGCTCCCTACGCAGTTGGCTCGGCCTCTGGGACCTGCATCGCGGTGTGACTCCTCCCTCTGCCCAATTCTGCCTTGTCCTTTTCCTTTTCACAGGTGTTAATCCAAAGAGTGTTCCCTAATAAATACTGTGCACACTGAACTTTATCTTGTGAACACTGAACTAACTTCGACTTTATCTGATAGAATCCAGCCTGTAATACTAAAGTTTTATCTCAGAGAAGATACCATACAAAGGGCTCCAGAAGTTTTAAAACTTTACATTCACAACTGATTCTTTCTAAATACCCTAAAACCTACTTCAGCTCCTTAAACTTCTAACCACATGTTTGCTTTTGGAATAGCAGGTGTGGCAGATCGCAGACCTCAGACACAGGCTATGAACAGCCATTCCCACTTCCTGTCTCCATCCCATCACAGAGACTGGAAAAACAATGCCTGTTTAACCAGCCTCCTGTGCAGATGTTCAGGGGAGGGAGGTCACCATGGGATGAAGTTCTGACCCATAAGACACAGCAGAGTCTGCAGAGGAGGGTCCAGGAGAAGCTTCAGCCTTCCTGATAAAGAGCAGAACAAGGGGTAGTGCAATGTCCCCTCTTCCCTTCCTCTCCCTAGGGTCGGGATGTGAGGGTAAGGACTGCAGCAGCCATTGTGGCCTTTCAAAAAGAAAAGCCAGGAAAATGCAGCAAAACTATCCCTGACATCACTGTGGTACTGAATCTCTAAATCAGAAGCCACTTACCTCCGCACTTAAGAAGCATAAGCCCCTATTTGTTCATGCCACCATCACAGGGTTTACATTACCTCAGTCATATACTGTCACTTTTCAGTGAATTCCCAATGAAGTGGGAGGCATTTTGATTTTTAAAATATTCTGGCTCTCATAATACCTGGGGGCTGCTGGTGGCATTTACTGTCTGAAGTCAGGGGTGCATATGTCCTGCAGTGCCTGGGGCAGCTACACCCAAAATGGCAGTAGCATGTGGTATGGAAAGATCCAGAACAGATTATCCAGGCCATTTCTAATGGCCATATTAACTGAGCTAGTGGTATATTTAATATTAGTTTTAGTACAGTTTGACACATGAAGGAAGGCCCAGTATTGGTCTTTGCCCTCTGGGGGATAACAGTGCAATAGTGGAGAAAAGACTGGCAGATGAAGAGCTACGAAGCAGCACAGCATTACAGGGGTCAGAGAGGGTTATAACTAGAAGAGACAGAGCTAGTTTCTGGCTCGGATTCATGGAAGTGATGTCAAAGCTGGGCCCCGAAGAACGGGTAGGATTTGTTAGAGGCAGAGGGAACTGTATGATCTTCAACGTAAGTGTGAAAGTACAGGATATGCTCCAGGAACAGCAGAGTTGATGATTAAAGTAGACGAGGGTTTGTATATGACCTGATATAGGGAAAAAAGACAGCCAAAGTCGTGACTGCTAATTAAGTCAAAATGCTAATAAAGAAGTTAAGGAAAAAGAGACAGAACGCTCCCGGCTTTGCATCCTTATGGAGATGCTGTCTCCACAGCGTCAGGCTGAGGCTGGAGCTGTGGTTGGAGAAGCAGAGGGATGAGTGCCGGCCTCTCATTTGCTGTGATACGTAGGACACGTGATGGTGTGCAGGAAGTAAGGCGGGAGCAAAAGTTTTTCCTAACAGAAGAGAGAAAATCAGTGCTTGTGTGCAGAAGAAAAAGAACCAGAGAAGACCTAGTGCAGATTCTGGCGCTGGTTCCAGAACTATAAAGCAAAACCACAAGCGGGACAGTCCGCCAGATACCAGGTGCAGGAGCGAGGCTTACCGGGGCTGCACTGTGTGACCTCTGCACCGGTGTGTGAGGAGGACAGCAGCACGCAGCGTGTGGTGACAGGGAGAGGGAGAGGTTTCAGAGGAAAGCAAAGATAAAAAGCTTTGTTATATATGCCACAGAAAAATCATTATGAGCCAGAGAATTTCATTATTTAAAGCTCACCTTTTACCTAAGTGCTTAATTCGGTAAACAGCCTACTCCCAGCTGCATTTCTCCCACACTGGACTACAGAGCTCCAGCTCATGAACACAGAAGTCTGGCTATCTATCGTGGCAACAAGGACCCAGGAAACGGGGGGCAAGAGTAATTACTGGGAGATTAAAACGTGTTTACTTTACTTATACTGTTTTTCCCACCTGTAGATTTTTAGATTTAAGAACAATTTGATCCATATTCAAACTTTACAAGAACGCATTCTTTTTGCCATAAAGAATTCATTCTTTTGGCTCCAAAACACATATAATTTCATTCCTCTATGCAATTAAATAACTTACCACTGGGTCATACTCCCAAAGCTGGTTGCCTTTCAGGTGGTGGCATTTGAGCATTGTGACTGGGCCATTAAGTTTGGAGACATCCAAGCAAAGGTCATCTGTTCTAATTTCTTTGTTGGCAGTATAAGAGAAAACCTGAAAAATAAAAAAGCACACCATATATTACTGGCTAGTTAAAGAAACTAGCCACTAATCTGGCAGAGAAAAAACAAGTATCTCAAGATACATGATTTTTGAACTTTATTAATATAATATTAGGAGGATAGATGACTCAGAAAAAGCTACCACTAATTTTGCATACAGGAAAGAAAAAAATGACCTTTAGTTCTCTGTATATACTTAAGTGTATTGTCAAGGACTGTCAAAGGCTGTTCGACTATAAAGGGCAAAATAAATCTCATGCAAAGCAAAGTAAATATGGTTCTCACAAGGGACCTTTTACAAATATTTTATTTGAAAACAATCATTAGACTGAGGGCTCCCTTCTCCTAAAGGTCTTTATAATTGTTTCTTCATAGGTAGGAAACTATTTCCCTGAATGACATCATAAGATAAAAGGAGAAGATTCAAACAAATCTAAAAATTATTCCTTCTGTTTATTTTTAAGGTTTATTCATTTTTCAGAGACAGAGCGTGAGGGGGGTGGTTAGGGGCACAGAGAGAGAGGGGGACACAGAATCTGAAGCAGGTACCAGGCTTTGAGCTGTCAGCACAGAGCCTGATGCAGGGCTCAAGCTCATAGACTATGAGAACATGACCTGAGCTGAAGGTGGGCACTTAACTAACTGAGCCACCAGGCACCCCAGAAATTATTCCTTTTAAAGCTTTACTAAAGTACTCACCTGGTTACCTCCCATACCATGACAGTTAAAAATTCCAACTTTTTCATTCTCTTTTCTAGCCATGTTATCTAGACACTGATTTGTTTCCACATTTCTTATCTAAGGGACAATGAATAAAGAAAACAGAAGGAGTTAGAGGTAAACAAGACAAACATACCTACAGATGCATATGTACATTAAGTCAATCTAAACTCTCTACTACATACATATATACAGTGTAGGCTGACGGCAGAATGCTCAGTGGCTTCATTACACTATCAATTCCTTCCAGTTTACTCACATTCCAAGTTCCATCTTGATGACTGCCTTGGAAAGAGAAATCAGAGATGTCTTCTTGTTTGGGAAGATATTTGGTAATCATCAAGGATGTCTAATGGCAACTAAGATTCTAAATTATCAGGGACCCTTAAAGACTTGGCATAGGAAAAGAAAGGAGCTTTTCATCATTGCTGAAAATATGATCCTGATGTCCTCCTTAGCCTAGCAGGAAAATAACTACTGACAGGATGGTTTGGGAATATGATACAAGAACATCCCTACGAAAGTTGTTTTAGGAAGTACCTAAACTGTTTGAGATTACACAGGTATACAGTAGTTATGAGCTTTTAAAACGCCGGGTTTGACAAGCAAATGTGGACCAAGGTGGACATCTCACACCTTGGCAGGGAGTAATGTGTGGAATGACAGCAAGAGAGACAACCTCCTGTGTTGCCTATTTGTGCTAATAGCACTAATAGAACTTCCTGTAATGATGGAAATGTTCTATACTGGTGCCATCTAATATGGGAGCCCCTAGCCATAAGTGGCTATTGAGTATTTTTTTCTTTTACTTCTTGCTATTGGGCACCCATTCCTGGGAAGCAGGCAGGAGCCTATAGCCTACATTTCTTGGTTTTTGCTATAGTCTTCTCCAGAATCTTGGTACCTCCACTAGGCAGAACAACACAGGCAGTTAAAGACCTTCTGGATTCCAGTATAGTGGAATCTGGATTCACTCTTTCCCTTGCTGCAGTAAGAGAAATATTGGTTGGAAATGAGAAAGGGTATGGGTTTGAATGGTAAGAGCACAAATTCTCAAGCCATACTGCCTATGTTCAAATCCTGTCTCTTCCATTTTGTGGTTATGACCCAAGGATGTTGTTTAAATCATTTACTTATGCCTGAACTTATGGTTAAATGGGGATAATAGCACCTATATCTCACAGTATTGATATAAGGCTAAAATGAGTTAATGTTTGTAAAGCGCTCTGACCAGGGCTTGACATAGAGTTCATACTCACTAAATCTTAGGATTATTAGATCTGCCTGGAGAAGACATCTGTTAGTCCGTAAGATTGGCTAAACTGTGAAAGGTCTGACTTGTTATCTGTGGTTATTGTTTAGAGTATTTATCTCCTGGAGTATTTTCTCTCCAGGTCTGAAACTCTTTACTCAGTTTCAGGTCCTATCGGAGCCATGAAGTCAGACTTAGTAAAGGCAGAGACTCTAAATTCACACCTTCTCATTCCCCTTTCTACTCTAAAATCCTATGATTTCAGGCTTCTATAGACCCTTTGAAGCATGACAAAAGATCCCTGACAGGCTAAATTCCAGTTTCTAGCATAGGAAAGCTCACACAGGTGGAGCTATGGTCCCAGCATGAGACTCCCAGCTGCACTGGGGTGGGTGTCTGAGAACAACCCCAGCCCCAGAAGTCAGAGTTTTAATCTGCCTAGTGTGGCCAGATACTAAGGGCAAACAAGCTTAAGACCATCTGCTCAGCTGAAAAGGCAGTGTGACAAGTAAGCCACAGAGGGTAAAATCTGTTCCTTTTACAGAATGCCAGCTGGCAAGAGGCAGGTAAAGAACAAACTTGCCTTGGCAATCATCTACTGTGGGTTAGACAAGTGGCTCTTTGTAATATGCCTGGATTCTGGCCCAGCTAACAATGCCTAGGTGTTATCCAAAATTGGGTCAGTTCAAGGATAAAAAAACACAACTCATTCTCTCTATTCTGAAGGCAAGTTAGAGAAACAACTGCTATAAATCTTCCCATAGTACATCCCCCACTCTGGGCCTTTCTGGACTGGAATGAGGTTACAATAACGGGAACAGAGTCTCATTAATGAACCAAGAAACTCAGCCTACTCCTCTCCTGTTTGAGGATGAATTTCACAAACTGCTACAGAGTTCTACAGAGTTCACAAGTAGGGAGCTCAGGTCTCCCCTGAAGTAGCCTTAGTAACTCTTAAGGACAAACGGTAGCCTGTACTCATGCTGGCACAGGCTGGATGGTTTCACTCCAACTCACCACCATCAGCCACCTGGCTCCCCTCTATGATGATTCTGCTGCTCTCTCATATCCTACTCTTCTACGTTCATCTCTTCCTCGTTCCCCAAGCCCCTAACACCACCAATACCCTCTCTACACTCTCAACTGATAATGTTGTGTTGAATGAGGACATGGAAGAATCAGAGAACTTTGTCACACTCCCACCACAGACTACCCGCCTCTACCATCCAATCACGACTGACCCTGCACTTGCCCCCACTCCCTCCACTTCCTTCCTACTTCAACAGACACCCTGCCTTCTCATCTTGCCCCACCATGACCACCTACTACACGTGACTCCTGCCATCAGTGCTCTTTTCTGGCATCTTCACATTCTGTCTTTTAGTCATTTGCATCAGCGGTTCCAGCTTAGCAAAACACAGAAAAAAAACTTTCTTTAGCTCCACATTCCCCTTCAGCTACTTACTTCTCTGCTCTCCTTTACAACAAAATTTCTTGCAAGACTTGCCCAGACTCATGATCTCCACTTCCTCTTCTTCCTTGAACCCATCGGGGATTTTGTCCCTACCAACCTCCATGGGAACCCTGTTGACACAGTGAGATGGAGCCCACTGACAACTTCTCCCTTACCAGTCCAGTGGTCAGTTCTCTGTACTAGTCTTACTCAGCAGTCAACCACTTCCTCTTTCTTTTTCTTTAAGTTGATGTATTTATTGTGAAAGGGGGGCCGGGGGGGGGGGGGGAGAATTCCANTCACAAGTTCTAGGCCCACCTGAGACCTGGCATGGCACCTCATTTTACTTGCCCTGCGAGCCTGCGCAAGTTCCATGCTGGGCTGCAGTGTCTCTACACGTATAAAACAGGTCCTGGGATTTATTTCTACGGTTCCTTTGGAGCCTACGGTTTCATGATTTTAGATTTAGATTATAAATCACTGACCTGAATATTTTATTTTTCCAGATTGCTGTGGTTTAGACTGATGGAGGCAGGACACGGCCGACTGTCTGTCCTGGAGCTCCCTACGCAGTTGGCTCGGCCTCTGGGACCTGCATCGCGGTGTGACTCCTCCCTCTGCCCAATTCTGCCTTGTCCTTTTCCTTTTCACAGGTGTTAATCCAAAGAGTGTTCCCTAATAAATACTGTGCACACTGAACTTTATCTTGTGAACACTGAACTAACTTCGACTTTATCTGATAGAATCCAGCCTGTAATACTAAAGTTTTATCTCAGAGAAGATACCATACAAAGGGCTCCAGAAGTTTTAAAACTTTACATTCACAACTGATTCTTTCTAAATACCCTAAAACCTACTTCAGCTCCTTAAACTTCTAACCACATGTTTGCTTTTGGAATAGCAGGTGTGGCAGATCGCAGACCTCAGACACAGGCTATGAACAGCCATTCCCACTTCCTGTCTCCATCCCATCACAGAGACTGGAAAAACAATGCCTGTTTAACCAGCCTCCTGTGCAGATGTTCAGGGGAGGGAGGTCACCATGGGATGAAGTTCTGACCCATAAGACACAGCAGAGTCTGCAGAGGAGGGTCCAGGAGAAGCTTCAGCCTTCCTGATAAAGAGCAGAACAAGGGGTAGTGCAATGTCCCCTCTTCCCTTCCTCTCCCTAGGGTCGGGATGTGAGGGTAAGGACTGCAGCAGCCATTGTGGCCTTTCAAAAAGAAAAGCCAGGAAAATGCAGCAAAACTATCCCTGACATCACTGTGGTACTGAATCTCTAAATCAGAAGCCACTTACCTCCGCACTTAAGAAGCATAAGCCCCTATTTGTTCATGCCACCATCACAGGGTTTACATTACCTCAGTCATATACTGTCACTTTTCAGTGAATTCCCAATGAAGTGGGAGGCATTTTGATTTTTAAAATATTCTGGCTCTCATAATACCTGGGGGCTGCTGGTGGCATTTACTGTCTGAAGTCAGGGGTGCATATGTCCTGCAGTGCCTGGGGCAGCTACACCCAAAATGGCAGTAGCATGTGGTATGGAAAGATCCAGAACAGATTATCCAGGCCATTTCTAATGGCCATATTAACTGAGCTAGTGGTATATTTAATATTAGTTTTAGTACAGTTTGACACATGAAGGAAGGCCCAGTATTGGTCTTTGCCCTCTGGGGGATAACAGTGCAATAGTGGAGAAAAGACTGGCAGATGAAGAGCTACGAAGCAGCACAGCATTACAGGGGTCAGAGAGGGTTATAACTAGAAGAGACAGAGCTAGTTTCTGGCTCGGATTCATGGAAGTGATGTCAAAGCTGGGCCCCGAAGAACGGGTAGGATTTGTTAGAGGCAGAGGGAACTGTATGATCTTCAACGTAAGTGTGAAAGTACAGGATATGCTCCAGGAACAGCAGAGTTGATGATTAAAGTAGACGAGGGTTTGTATATGACCTGATATAGGGAAAAAAGACAGCCAAAGTCGTGACTGCTAATTAAGTCAAAATGCTAATAAAGAAGTTAAGGAAAAAGAGACAGAACGCTCCCGGCTTTGCATCCTTATGGAGATGCTGTCTCCACAGCGTCAGGCTGAGGCTGGAGCTGTGGTTGGAGAAGCAGAGGGATGAGTGCCGGCCTCTCATTTGCTGTGATACGTAGGACACGTGATGGTGTGCAGGAAGTAAGGCGGGAGCAAAAGTTTTTCCTAACAGAAGAGAGAAAATCAGTGCTTGTGTGCAGAAGAAAAAGAACCAGAGAAGACCTAGTGCAGATTCTGGCGCTGGTTCCAGAACTATAAAGCAAAACCACAAGCGGGACAGTCCGCCAGATACCAGGTGCAGGAGCGAGGCTTACCGGGGCTGCACTGTGTGACCTCTGCACCGGTGTGTGAGGAGGACAGCAGCACGCAGCGTGTGGTGACAGGGAGAGGGAGAGGTTTCAGAGGAAAGCAAAGATAAAAAGCTTTGTTATATATGCCACAGAAAAATCATTATGAGCCAGAGAATTTCATTATTTAAAGCTCACCTTTTACCTAAGTGCTTAATTCGGTAAACAGCCTACTCCCAGCTGCATTTCTCCCACACTGGACTACAGAGCTCCAGCTCATGAACACAGAAGTCTGGCTATCTATCGTGGCAACAAGGACCCAGGAAACGGGGGGCAAGAGTAATTACTGGGAGATTAAAACGTGTTTACTTTACTTATACTGTTTTTCCCACCTGTAGATTTTTAGATTTAAGAACAATTTGATCCATATTCAAACTTTACAAGAACGCATTCTTTTTGCCATAAAGAATTCATTCTTTTGGCTCCAAAACACATATAATTTCATTCCTCTATGCAATTAAATAACTTACCACTGGGTCATACTCCCAAAGCTGGTTGCCTTTCAGGTGGTGGCATTTGAGCATTGTGACTGGGCCATTAAGTTTGGAGACATCCAAGCAAAGGTCATCTGTTCTAATTTCTTTGTTGGCAGTATAAGAGAAAACCTGAAAAATAAAAAAGCACACCATATATTACTGGCTAGTTAAAGAAACTAGCCACTAATCTGGCAGAGAAAAAACAAGTATCTCAAGATACATGATTTTTGAACTTTATTAATATAATATTAGGAGGATAGATGACTCAGAAAAAGCTACCACTAATTTTGCATACAGGAAAGAAAAAAATGACCTTTAGTTCTCTGTATATACTTAAGTGTATTGTCAAGGACTGTCAAAGGCTGTTCGACTATAAAGGGCAAAATAAATCTCATGCAAAGCAAAGTAAATATGGTTCTCACAAGGGACCTTTTACAAATATTTTATTTGAAAACAATCATTAGACTGAGGGCTCCCTTCTCCTAAAGGTCTTTATAATTGTTTCTTCATAGGTAGGAAACTATTTCCCTGAATGACATCATAAGATAAAAGGAGAAGATTCAAACAAATCTAAAAATTATTCCTTCTGTTTATTTTTAAGGTTTATTCATTTTTCAGAGACAGAGCGTGAGGGGGGTGGTTAGGGGCACAGAGAGAGAGGGGGACACAGAATCTGAAGCAGGTACCAGGCTTTGAGCTGTCAGCACAGAGCCTGATGCAGGGCTCAAGCTCATAGACTATGAGAACATGACCTGAGCTGAAGGTGGGCACTTAACTAACTGAGCCACCAGGCACCCCAGAAATTATTCCTTTTAAAGCTTTACTAAAGTACTCACCTGGTTACCTCCCATACCATGACAGTTAAAAATTCCAACTTTTTCATTCTCTTTTCTAGCCATGTTATCTAGACACTGATTTGTTTCCACATTTCTTATCTAAGGGACAATGAATAAAGAAAACAGAAGGAGTTAGAGGTAAACAAGACAAACATACCTACAGATGCATATGTACATTAAGTCAATCTAAACTCTCTACTACATACATATATACAGTGTAGGCTGACGGCAGAATGCTCAGTGGCTTCATTACACTATCAATTCCTTCCAGTTTACTCACATTCCAAGTTCCATCTTGATGACTGCCTTGGAAAGAGAAATCAGAGATGTCTTCTTGTTTGGGAAGATATTTGGTAATCATCAAGGATGTCTAATGGCAACTAAGATTCTAAATTATCAGGGACCCTTAAAGACTTGGCATAGGAAAAGAAAGGAGCTTTTCATCATTGCTGAAAATATGATCCTGATGTCCTCCTTAGCCTAGCAGGAAAATAACTACTGACAGGATGGTTTGGGAATATGATACAAGAACATCCCTACGAAAGTTGTTTTAGGAAGTACCTAAACTGTTTGAGATTACACAGGTATACAGTAGTTATGAGCTTTTAAAACGCCGGGTTTGACAAGCAAATGTGGACCAAGGTGGACATCTCACACCTTGGCAGGGAGTAATGTGTGGAATGACAGCAAGAGAGACAACCTCCTGTGTTGCCTATTTGTGCTAATAGCACTAATAGAACTTCCTGTAATGATGGAAATGTTCTATACTGGTGCCATCTAATATGGGAGCCCCTAGCCATAAGTGGCTATTGAGTATTTTTTTCTTTTACTTCTTGCTATTGGGCACCCATTCCTGGGAAGCAGGCAGGAGCCTATAGCCTACATTTCTTGGTTTTTGCTATAGTCTTCTCCAGAATCTTGGTACCTCCACTAGGCAGAACAACACAGGCAGTTAAAGACCTTCTGGATTCCAGTATAGTGGAATCTGGATTCACTCTTTCCCTTGCTGCAGTAAGAGAAATATTGGTTGGAAATGAGAAAGGGTATGGGTTTGAATGGTAAGAGCACAAATTCTCAAGCCATACTGCCTATGTTCAAATCCTGTCTCTTCCATTTTGTGGTTATGACCCAAGGATGTTGTTTAAATCATTTACTTATGCCTGAACTTATGGTTAAATGGGGATAATAGCACCTATATCTCACAGTATTGATATAAGGCTAAAATGAGTTAATGTTTGTAAAGCGCTCTGACCAGGGCTTGACATAGAGTTCATACTCACTAAATCTTAGGATTATTAGATCTGCCTGGAGAAGACATCTGTTAGTCCGTAAGATTGGCTAAACTGTGAAAGGTCTGACTTGTTATCTGTGGTTATTGTTTAGAGTATTTATCTCCTGGAGTATTTTCTCTCCAGGTCTGAAACTCTTTACTCAGTTTCAGGTCCTATCGGAGCCATGAAGTCAGACTTAGTAAAGGCAGAGACTCTAAATTCACACCTTCTCATTCCCCTTTCTACTCTAAAATCCTATGATTTCAGGCTTCTATAGACCCTTTGAAGCATGACAAAAGATCCCTGACAGGCTAAATTCCAGTTTCTAGCATAGGAAAGCTCACACAGGTGGAGCTATGGTCCCAGCATGAGACTCCCAGCTGCACTGGGGTGGGTGTCTGAGAACAACCCCAGCCCCAGAAGTCAGAGTTTTAATCTGCCTAGTGTGGCCAGATACTAAGGGCAAACAAGCTTAAGACCATCTGCTCAGCTGAAAAGGCAGTGTGACAAGTAAGCCACAGAGGGTAAAATCTGTTCCTTTTACAGAATGCCAGCTGGCAAGAGGCAGGTAAAGAACAAACTTGCCTTGGCAATCATCTACTGTGGGTTAGACAAGTGGCTCTTTGTAATATGCCTGGATTCTGGCCCAGCTAACAATGCCTAGGTGTTATCCAAAATTGGGTCAGTTCAAGGATAAAAAAACACAACTCATTCTCTCTATTCTGAAGGCAAGTTAGAGAAACAACTGCTATAAATCTTCCCATAGTACATCCCCCACTCTGGGCCTTTCTGGACTGGAATGAGGTTACAATAACGGGAACAGAGTCTCATTAATGAACCAAGAAACTCAGCCTACTCCTCTCCTGTTTGAGGATGAATTTCACAAACTGCTACAGAGTTCTACAGAGTTCACAAGTAGGGAGCTCAGGTCTCCCCTGAAGTAGCCTTAGTAACTCTTAAGGACAAACGGTAGCCTGTACTCATGCTGGCACAGGCTGGATGGTTTCACTCCAACTCACCACCATCAGCCACCTGGCTCCCCTCTATGATGATTCTGCTGCTCTCTCATATCCTACTCTTCTACGTTCATCTCTTCCTCGTTCCCCAAGCCCCTAACACCACCAATACCCTCTCTACACTCTCAACTGATAATGTTGTGTTGAATGAGGACATGGAAGAATCAGAGAACTTTGTCACACTCCCACCACAGACTACCCGCCTCTACCATCCAATCACGACTGACCCTGCACTTGCCCCCACTCCCTCCACTTCCTTCCTACTTCAACAGACACCCTGCCTTCTCATCTTGCCCCACCATGACCACCTACTACACGTGACTCCTGCCATCAGTGCTCTTTTCTGGCATCTTCACATTCTGTCTTTTAGTCATTTGCATCAGCGGTTCCAGCTTAGCAAAACACAGAAAAAAAACTTTCTTTAGCTCCACATTCCCCTTCAGCTACTTACTTCTCTGCTCTCCTTTACAACAAAATTTCTTGCAAGACTTGCCCAGACTCATGATCTCCACTTCCTCTTCTTCCTTGAACCCATCGGGGATTTTGTCCCTACCAACCTCCATGGGAACCCTGTTGACACAGTGAGATGGAGCCCACTGACAACTTCTCCCTTACCAGTCCAGTGGTCAGTTCTCTGTACTAGTCTTACTCAGCAGTCAACCACTTCCTCTTTCTTTTTCTTTAAGTTGATGTATTTATTGTGAAAGGGGGGCCGGGGGGGGGGGGGCAGAATTCCANGGGGGGGTGGGGGGCAGAATTCCAAGCAGGCACCATGTAGTCAGCACAGAGCCTGACTTGGGACTTGAACTTGCAAACTGTGAGATCATGACCTGAGTAGAAACCAAGAGTTGGACTCTCAATCATCTGAGCCACCCAGGTGCCCCAACCACTTCCTCTTACTTCAAACACATCCTTCACATAGTCTCTGGGACACACAATCTTGGTTCTCTTATTTCAATGGTCACTCTTTCTTAAACTTTTTGGCTAATTCCTTCTTGTTTGAAAATTTCTAAATTGTGGAGTTTTCTATTGCTTTGTCCTTAATCCTCCTCTCTTCTCATTCTACACTCACTCCTCCCAAGGTGATCTCATACAGTTTTATGGTTTTAAAAACTACCTATATATTGACAACTCCTAACTTTAGATCTCCATCCCCAATCTCTCATCCAAACTACAGATTTGTAAATGCAAGTACTTACCCTGTATCTTGACCTGGACCTAATTTAACATGTCCCAAACTACACTGCTGATTGCCTATTACCTTCTCCACCAGCCTTCCCATCTCAATGCCAACTTCTCTGCCCCAGTTTCTCAGGCTAACATCTTACCATAGTCCTTCATTACCCCTTTCCTTTCAGTAATACCCCAGCTCTACTCTTGTTCCCACACACAATCTGAACTTTTCCCAGTGAAAGTTTGCTTGTCTCTCTCTGGCTTCTCATCTTACTCAGAATAAAACCCAAAGTGCTTACTGTGGCCTACCAGCTCCATGTGACGTGACCTTCAGTGTCTCAACCTCATCTTCTACTATTCTCCTAGCCCCTGTTCACTCCATTCCAGACAACTGTCCTCTCTGCTGTTTCTGGAACACACCAAGTGCACTCTTGTCTTAGGGCCCTTATGCCTATTTTTCCCTGCACCCAGAACACTTTCCCCAGGAGTTCAAATGGCCTGCTCATTCACTTCCTCTAAATTTCTGCTCAAAAATCAAAAACTCTTATATGAGGGGCCTTTTTCAACTACCTGAACATAAACAGTACCGCTACCCAGGCCCACCAGTCATTCTCCTTCCCCTTTGCCCTTAGCACCGCCTGCCATACTGTATACTTTAAAAGCCTGGCTTCTTCCACAGACTGTAAGATTTGCAAGTGTGGAGACTTTATTCACTGCTGTATTCCTTGTATGTAAAATAGTACCTATCACATGGTAGGTACTCAAATATTTACTGAATGAATGAAGTGGCTGAAGAAGGGACAACCTCCTATGTAGTCAGGGGTTACTTTTCCCAAGTATCAGGAGACTGAATCCTGGGATGGGGCCTGGCTCTGGCCCTGGCCACACACATCATTTGCTGCTGTGAATTCTATTATATATGGTCTCTCAACTTTCCTTGTTCTTTCTTTACAATTTATCTTTACTTTGATGTTCACTAAATTTTCATTCAGGCTAATTAACACCAGGATATATGCTTTCAACTTCATGGGATATTTTGTTAAAATAAGCTGAAGACACTAATATATTGAAGCAAGAGTCAACCTTTGAAAGGTTAGGGGTGGAACATTATTATTTTAATAATATATAACATGAAAAATTAATAAGACTTCAAGTTATGAGGTAGACTGTGCTAATAAGAATTGTCTCATACTTGAAGTTATTTAATTTTAATATGAAGGGATTCCTTTGTTGGATGTTTAAGCTCTATCTTTTTTGATAAATGAGAACATAATAACCACACAGGATATATATATTTTACCTCTCCCAAAGAGAAATAGTGACGTGGTATCTGTGAATCAGGATAAATATTCTCTAGGTACCAAGAGAAAGGTTTGCATTGTAGTTTGTGTCTTAGGCCAAGTCTTGATGATATATCTCCATAATCTACCTTTGTAACACCTGTTGAAAGAAATAATTGACTCTGAATTATTCATGTTCTATTAGTTAACATATTTCTATTTAAATAATGCACTTATTAACAAGCCAGGCAAATGAGAAAAGTGGGATCATTTTGGTGATGTGACATCACCAAAAAAAAAAGGTGATATACCATGAATCCATTGTTTAAAACAGAAAACAAGGAAATCTGTTTTTTTCAAAGAAAAATTAGATTTTCATTGTCAGAATGAAATACAATACTAGTAATATTACACACAAACATAAGTTATTACAGGATCACAAAACTTGAATATATATGTTCAGGCAAAAACAAGAATCAAGATCTATTTTGCCCAAGTATGAAGCAGAGCAACTGTTTCCAGTCAGGTTTCTCGCCCACAAGTCTCGGACCTGTGCAAGCTGACTGGACAGTCTTACGGGTAATTACAAGGGAGGCTGGAATGGCAACAATGTCAGGAAGACTTAGAGCTGAAGGAACAACTGTTCCCACAAAACTCTGAGTAGCAGAGAAGTTCCTGGAGAGAAGTCCCTTGAGGCATGCTACAGTGCTCCACACTGGCCCAGAGAGACTCCAATTTTCATGTAAATGTTATACATCATAATTAGGTTAAAAATAGACACCTGGGCTAACAGTAACGGGTGGAATACTGACCTGGATAACTCATTGTGTTACTATTTTCGGCACTTTGCTAAGCACGGTACACTGCGTGAGATTTCCTTTATTCCTTACAACAGCCCTTTGAGGCTGGTGTTCTGCCTCTACTCAAGGCTTTTCTACCTCTTCTTACCTTACAGATGCATTAAGATCAGGAACAAGAAAGTTCTACTCCTGTACTTCTAATGCAAAGTAATGCTAACCTGGAGAAATTATATAGAAGAAATTCTTGAACTCATCCATCCACACTTCTGCAAGTCGCCTGTTATTTTTATTAATAATCTGTCCTGTGCCTCCAGGAAACGTGTAAGGTGTGGCTTTCCGAAATACATGTCCGACATGTGAGCAGGTAACAATCTCCAGCGTTCCTCCACACTGCCAAATCTGGAAACAATAGCAAAGAAGACCACATAAGACCCTGATGGTTTTTAAAAAACTGTTCAGGTTCACCTGGGTGGCTCAGTCGGTTAAGCCTCCGACTTTGGCTCAGGTCATGATCTCACAGCTTGTTGGCTTGAGCCCTGCGTTGGGCTCTGTGCTGACAGCTCAGAGCCTGGAGCCTGCTTCAGATTCTGTGTCCCCCTCTCTCTCTGACCCTCCACTGCTCACGCTATTCTCTCTCAGAAATAAATAAAACATTAAAAAAATTAAAAAAACTATTCACATCTATGGATGTTTACAGTTAAAACTTCACAGAATCATGGCTACAGTCATAAAGCTCGTACTTTCTCAGAAGGATACTTTTGTATAACTTTTGGTTCTGATCAAACCAGAAGTTGAAGGTTAAATTCAGAAAAGATATGTTAAACACTAAATGCAGAAAAGATATGAAGTCTAGAGTAATATTTTTTTTAAGTTTATTTCGAGAAAAAGAACGCATACATATGCATGTGCAGTTATAAGCTGGGGAGGGACAGAGAGAGAGGGAGACAGAGGATCCCAAGCGGACTCCACTCCGACTGCATGGAGCAGGATGCAGGGCTCGAACTCACTATCCATGGGATCACGACTTGAGGTGAAATCAAGAGTCAGATGCTTAGCTGACTGAGCCACCAAGGTGCCCCTAGAGTAATATTTTTCTAACTGCAGGCCAGGACTCATAAAAAGATCCTAAGTTCAAATTTGAGGCATTGCAACCAGCACTTGCTAACAAGGACATACTGTTTCATGAACTGTTTAGATTTTGTGTGTCGTATATGCATGGTTCATGGTCAAAAAACTTTTGACCGTGGAGTATTTGGCCAGAGTCCTATCTATTCCTCCTTCTCCAAACCTGTCATAGCCTGTCCATTCAACAGACTCTAGAAATCGAAACCGGATCTCTCATGAATTAAGATCATCATGTTTGAGTTCTCATTCTTAGTTTAATGAAATTAACCTTCTGCTCCTTTTGAAATGCATTTTTCTGTAAGTTAAAAATCTGCGATTTACAATTTAAACAGATTTTGAGAAGTTTTGATTTTGTTACATATTCAGTGTCTCTAAAGTTCTCTCCAGATCAGAAAGTGATACAGCTGGGTAGGATCTCCCAGTTGATCTAGAGTCCAGACCTCTCCTTTTCTACGGGAGCAAAGTGATCCGCTTGAAATGAAGTGAGGTAGCTGGTTTAGATTACAGAGCAGTTCAGTGTGGTTACCACTATATGCCAGGTGTCTCACGGTAATTATTTTCAGAAATACACAATGTCACTAAACACACTGATTATAGTGAACGTGAAATGCTTCATTAAGAGTTTTACATAAGGTTGACTGGGTTAAATTAACTTAGAGCAATTTTAGAACTCTTGTCTTTTTCTTTTTATTGAAAAATGTAAAGCCAGTAAAGTGACCAGGTTTTATATAAGAGACAACAATTTTCACGACAGAAGGACAAAGCATATTACAGAAAGTAAAATTACATTTCTGGCAGTTACATACCATAGTAGCATATAGAAACAACATATTGTTTTTTATTTTTAGAGCTTGAATTAGTTCCTTGTAAGTAACAGAAATTCAAAACAACTAGGGGATCTTGTGTAAGTTTTATAGCTTAACTATTAAGTTAACTGAATTATTTGCTTAAAATACAGTTTATAAGGAACTCTTAATATTAACATCTAACTTTTTATGAACTGAGGTTCTGGAGTCTGATGAAACTCTTGTTAAATTCAATTTTTATTTTTTATTTAGAGATACATGACATGAGTAATTAAAGTGCACCTATATTTGAGGTTAAATAAAAGATCTTTTTTTTCAAAGGGAACTTACCCTAAAGGAAATCTCTAGGTTTTCTCCTCCCCAGATATCCATTCCAGCATCGTATGTTCCAATCTCCTGGAAGTAATCTCTGTCTATTGAAAATAGGCCTCCTGCCATTGTAGGTGTTCTGAAATTCAATCATAACTCTATACCGTCAATTGTAAGAATTTAAAATGTACAATTTTTGTTTTTAAAAGTAGTATTAACTGTATACAACTGTATACTTTTGTATACAAAAGTAGTATTAACTGTATACAATGACAAAATAAATGCTTATTCTCACATTCTTCAGAAATGTTCATAGGCCCCCTAAGGCTTTTTCGTGTTTTTACGATCTGCTCTTTGGTCTTCCTTCAGGCAGACCTACACCCACCGTGCTAACCGGGGACCTACTCTGTCGCAGCCTTTGCCCTGACAGCCTTCTCGGCCCCAGGGCCACTCCTGTTCCTAGTACCTGTCTTGGTCCTCAGGTCCTGACGAAGCTTAGTCACCTGAAACTCCTTAAATTAAGGCTAGTTCTCCTAATTCTCTCCATGTGACTGTGTATCTTCCCACAGTTCCTAGCAACTACACTGACTATATTAACTAACTGTATTGACTATATAATCAACTAGCTTCATGTTAGCAACTCTTACACACCAGGTTCTAAAGTGTGGCAAGTACTGCAAAGATATAGATTAAATACGACAAAAACAATGAGATGGTTTTTCCTATACCTAACAGAAATCTTTAAGGAAAGGAATGAAGTACAGAATGAAATGAGTACACTCGTAAGGGGACTATCATCCTGACCAAGTATGGTGTATTCTCTGCAGATGAGGAAACCCGTTTCATCAGCACATGGCCCAGGTTTGCAGAGTGGGCAGAAATAGCTGGAATTCAGTAGAGAAATGATAATGAAGGAGGATTTAAATAAACAAATACCCATCAACCATTTGATTTCCATGAAGGATGAGTATGAAGAAAAACGGACTCCAACTAGAAGAAAATAATTAAGTTCCAGGGAAAAAGGAAACTATGGCCATCTTATTTTAGCATGAACTGTCGCCTCTGATGGCATGCCCTAAAACATATGGATTCCGTGCTGTAAAGGGTGGCAGCATTTGCCTTTCCAGTAGAAACAGTTGTTTCCACATGAAAGTTAGGATATACTCTGATTTCAGAAGACAAAAAGAATGAGGAACGTCTACTATCTTAGGAGGCAGAGGAAACAGGCCAACACCCACATAGTTACCATTCAGTACCAGGTTTCTTGCCCTTGGTTTTGAGGTATCTTGACATTTCCTGGAATTGTATGCTCAATCTTGTTTGCACATGTGCATTTTCGCCCTATTAGAGAAGACTCACAGCAAAGAAGCCTACTGTCTACAAAATGTTTGGGAACCCCTGATTTAGAGAGTGATTTGTTACACTGTCAGCAAAAGAGTGGACAAGTACCTTTGTTAGCAAAGGACTCTGGCAGGGCAGGAGAAAAAGCCCAGAATTAATGAAATTCTCCTCAGCTTTGCCAGAACAGGACTTGAGTTCAAGGGAAAGCAGGCCTTTGGAGAAGGCTGGGAAGGGAGAAAGCTAAGGCGTGGTTCTGAAGGGGCTCCCAACCACTGCTGAAGCAGCAGGCGGATGCTGCGGGACAAAGCCCAGGACGGCTCAGAGAGCTCAAGGTCTGTTCTGAACAGCATAAAGAATCTTACCCCTTTCTGAAAAAAATCTACAGATGACCAAATATAAAACAAAGGATAAGTCAGAATGTGTCCATGGAAATCCTTTTTTATACTTCTGTCTAGTTATTTCTGTATCTGAAACCAGATTTTCTAACCTTATCAGTCAGTAACTATCATCCGGATGGTACAAGTCTGAATTTACAATCTTATTTTTTGGTGCAACCACCCGCTTGAGGTAATATTTTCACAGACCAACACTTACAATTAATTAAGGGACAGTTTGATTTAAAGCCCAATATTATTATCCTCAACAACTGAATCAAAGCATAAATCTGACATATTTGCAAAATGTTCACACAGGAATGAAGAAACATATGCATGTTACCATCACTTTTCAGGTATGCTAGATTTATATAAATGAAAAACTGTAAATTTAATAAGTGATCGGAGTAAAAAGCCCTCTTTAAAATAATGATACATGTGAAAGATGGCTCTTGACTACATATATGGTATACAAATGCCTTGTGTTTTTCAAAACAGAACACTTAAAATCCTTCTGAGAGGATGCCCAAAGCTTCACTATCCCCCGCTGATAACACTTTAGGGAAAATGTTTGACAAATCAATCACCTGACAGGAAGAGTCCGATCACCTTTCCTTCTGTCCATTTCTCTTTGGGGAACAGGATACCAGCGAAAATTGAGCTTCCAGTTGAAGCCACCATAGGTCATATCAGAGCCTGCCATGTACTCAAAAGTGTCATCGCTGATCACATCAATGATAGGACATACCACTGTTTTCCTAAAATCATAAAAGCAAATGAAAAAATCTTTACAACTTTCCTTTTGGAGGCATGGAATAACAACTATATTATAATCCTATATGCTAAGTGTGTTTAAAATAAAAATACATTCCATAATGTTAAAAGTAATGATGAAAAAACTTCCTGCTGTATCCTACTAAGTTAGCCTATCACTTGTCACACTCACTTGTAACCACTGATAACCTTTCATCCCTTTTTCATCCATACTTTTACATAACGGACACATATAAAAACACTTCAGGGGCATGCAGGTGGCTTAGTCGGTTAAGCATCTGACTCTTGATCTCAGTTCAGGTCATGATCTCATGGTTCGTGGGATTGAGCCCTGCGTCAGACTCTCTCTCTCCCTTTGCGCCTCAGCTGCATGGTTCTCTCTCTCTCGAAACAAATAAACTTAAAAACAAAACAAAACAAAAAAAAAACACTCCAAATATTTCCAGGTTTCAAAACTAATACTTTTAATGACTATGTATTTAATCATTTTAAGGTAGTAATATTAAGGTAATAATCTTAGTAAACACTTGGATATGTGTGTTCCTTACAGTTTTTTTGCTGTCAAGATACTAAGTGAACATGTTCGTATAACCAGTATTTTGTTTTTGCTTTAGGAGTAAACTTCCAGGAGTGAGTTTACTGAATTAATGGAAAGAAATTTTTTTCTAACACTAATTCTTGCTGCCTTCCATATAGAGATGCATATGTATATCTTTCTCCCTGCAGCTTGTTTATAATGCTATGCTACCAACTTTGGATGATATTTCTTGCATTTTTGCTAATAATGTTAAATAGTACCTCACAATTTAAGAATTTGTTTCTTGTTATCAAAAAGGGTATTTTTCCTGCAGTTTTTATTTCTTCATACAGATTGTCTGATCACAGATAAATGTTTTTCTACTGGTATTGTGACAGTTTTTATAAATCTGAAAAAATTTCCACATGACCACTACTCCTTCCTAGGAAAGGGTGCACTACTCATAGCCTTTGGTAGCCACATTCTAGAGTATGTAATGTCCTCACCATCCCATCTTTTGTGTTTTATTTAAAAAATCTTTCCCTACTCCAGAATTATAAAGGTATTCTCCTATGCTGTCTTCAAAAAGAATTATTATTTTTGCGTTTCATATTTAAGTCTTTAATCCTCATGGGATCAATTTTGGTATGATACCATAAGTATCCAACTTCATTTATTTTCCTTATGGATAACCAGCACTCTCTGATGGTCTTTTTTTCCTCTGCTGTAATTAACAAGGCATCCTCTGTCCTAAGTCAAGTTGCTGTATAAACATGGGATGGTTTCCAGACATTACTGTTTCACTAATTTATTTGTGAATTTCTGCATCAATATGTCACTGCCAGGGGTGGCTGGGTGGCTCAGTTGGGTGTCTGACTTCGGTTCAGGTCATGATCTCACGGTTCGTGAGTTCGAGCCCCACACAGGGCTCTGTGCTTACAGCTCAGAGCCTGGAGCCTGCTTCGGATTCTGTCTCTCCCTCTCTCTCTGCCTCTTCTCTGCTCACACTGTCTCTCTCTCTCTCTCTCTCAAAAATAAACAAACATTTAAAAAAATTAAAAAAAAAATATGTCACTGCCACAATTAATATAGCCTCAAAATAAGTCTTGATATCTGGTAGTGTCAGCACTGTTGATCCTTAGTCTTCAAGAATATCTTACCTATTTTTTAAAATATGCATTTCCACATAAATGTTAAAATCAGCTAGTTCCTCCAAGAAAATTCTGTTGAGATTACAACTGGAAATGCACTGAATTTCTAGATCAATGTGGGGAGAACTGATATTTTTAACCTTTCTATCCATGACTATTATCCTCCTCTCCACTTAATTTCCAGTAAGTTTCAAATGTTCTATTTTAGGCATATTTTGTTAAGCATATTCCTATACCTAAGCTAATAATTATAGCTTATTATTTCCTCTGCTATTGTAAATGGGATCTTTTTTTTTTTTTTTACATTTTATTTTCTAACTATTCCTTGCTGGCTGTTCTATAGAGAAGTGGAGAAGGCTGTTCTATAGAGATCTTATATTTGGCAACATTGCTAAACTGTTATCTCTGTTTTGTGTAAGATTTTTTTTCCCATTAAGACATCATCTGCAACTAACAGCACTTTTTTTGTTGTTGTTTCCAATCCATACACCATTTACTTCTTATATTATTGCAAAACTTAAGGCTTCTATTAATACTGAGCGAAGTAGTTAATTCAGGGCATCATAAGAATGTTTTTATCTTTTAAAAAACATTTTCAACTTTTCTCCATTAATATGATGTTTGCCAGCTAAGGCTTTTTTTTTTAAGCCATCCTTTCTGAGATTAGTAAATTTCCATTCTATAGTAGTTCACTAAATACTTTATTAAAAAAAAACTTTTTTAATGTTTATTTTTAAGAGAGAGAGAGAGAAAGAGAGAGAGAGCGAGGGAGGGAGGGAGGGAGGGAAGGGGGGCAGAGAGAGATGGAGACACAAAATCCAAAGCATGCTCCAGGCTCTGAGCTGTCAGCACAGAGCCTGATGTGGGGCTTGAACTCACAGACTGTGAGATCATGGCCTGAGCCAAAGTCGGACGCCCCACTGACTGAGCCACCCAGGCGCCCCAAGAGTTCATGAAGTACTTTTAATCATAAGTGATGTTCACCTTAATCATAAATGAACACGTTTTTCTGTACCTACTGAAGTGATCACAGATTTTTACTGATAGGGTTTTAATTGTAGTTTTAGGAATGGTATATTACGTGAACTGGTTTTGTAATACTAAAGTGAACCAATTAGTCATGATATGTTCTTTTACATATTTTTCATATAAAAATAAAAATATATTCTATCGTTATTTTTTTACTCCCAGTAGACTCAGTTTTCTGGTATTCTGAGATTTTGGGGTTAGTGTTCATGAGTGGGTTTGGATAACTTTCCATGTACTTCCTTATAGTATTTCATACCAGAGTTATACTACTCTCATAAAGAGCCGGATTGCTTCCCTCCTTTTCCACACTCTGTTTACATATCCTGTCTCTCTGCCGCCACCCCACACCAAGGTTGAAACAGGCAAGTTTTCTTGGGCATGGTGGGATTTCTCATTCTCACTCACACAGCGGCACGAAAACTTAGCTTTATGCACAGGTTTGCACTTCATCTCCCCGCCTCAGGCGGGGCCTGGTCCTGGTCTCCTATCTTCCCGTCGTTTGTCCATCAGGGCAGAGGGGCTCTGTGTACTTTGAGTCTGGCAGAAATTCTCCAAGTGAGGGCTGGCCTTAGCATTTGGACCACTCACTTAGCTCACTTTTGAGATTTGCAAAACTTGTGGTTTCAGTGCCTGCTCAGTGATGCCTTTCAAAATGCATTTTATAGTTTATCCAGCATTTAAACTCTTTCAGATAGAAATCGTACTCAGGACACGTAACCCACCATACAGCCCCAACTAGAAGTTGTGGCTGTCGTTTCAGCCAAGCCCTCTTCAGTTCTGTCAGCTCCTCACACTGCTTTCTCTCCCTGGGCCTGGGCCCAGACTCTTGCTTATGTGTGGTCTTTATGCAAGCCAGTATTTCCCAAATCAGTCATCTACTCTTCAAAGCCAACAATTTACAGAGATATTCTCTTTCTTCTTCAGGCAGTGCTCTCCTTCCTGAAGCTGCTGTACCTTCTCACTGCCCCAGTGCTGGTTCTCCCTATTTATTCATCTCTGAAAGGGCAAGCTGTACGTTTAGCATTTGCTAACAAACAGAACAGATGCAATGGTGTGTGCTGTGCTTCACTTACCTGGTATGAGTTTGCCTTCCTCAAGTCAAACCTTAAGGTGGAGTGGGCACAGACCGCCTCTGGCTCAAATGGCAACGGGGAGGAGAAATTCAACTAATCTAAGTCTAGCAGACCGGGGTCAGCCTCTCCCCTGGGACACAAGAACTGTGCAGAGACCGGCAGGTGACAGGTCACTCTCTGACAAATGTGTGCATTACTCCCACAGCTCTTCTGCACTGCCAGAGATTACAGGGCCTTTCCATGCACAGCTAAGCACCTCAGGCTGCAGTGCTGATCTCTCCACCTGCCTTCTCCGTCTTGCTGTGCCACAGGCTGAGTGCTGCAGTCCCAGTAAGGAAGTAGAGAAGGATGAGGTGACTTGCCTGCCCCAGTTCAGCCTCGGACAGCAGGGACGATCAAGGGTTTAATCCTGCCGTTCCCGAGTTCACCGGCTTCTGGTCTGCTCCCATGTAATAAACAGAGTATGATGCACACATCTGAGCAACCTGGTTCCTGATCCAGTCTCATCAACAAGACTGCAAACATTTCTTCATGTTGCCTTCACTTTTAGTTTAGAGTGTTCTTCATGGGTATTTTAAAGCAAACTTTGGAGGAAATTATTTTTGCATGTATTTAAAAATCCAGAATTCTGCAGCTTACCATACCGTTTAGGACAAACACACTGAAAGCAAATTCACTGACCCCGGGAAGTTACCTGTCGTGTTTGATCCTGGCTAAGAGAGGCTCCAGCCATCCCACTGTGCATTCACAGTGAGCATCCAGAAAGGTGATCACTTGGCCCTTAGACACCGCAGCTCCTTTTAATCTAGCTCTGATCAGTCCAGAACGTTGTTCCATTCGAATTACGTGAACTGGTACTTTTAATTTTTTCACATAACTCTCTAGAGGTCGTTTCAAAAAGTCTGAAAAATTAACAAAACGAGACATCACATGCAAAGACTGACCCACCTGGTGCTACCCTGATGAAAAGCAATTCTGATGTGCAATATTCATTCAACACATATTTCCTGAGCACTCTCAGTGAGGCTCTCTGGATCACAAACCCATTTCACAGAAGGGAGCCTTTTTCTTTCCTCAGAGCACGTCCTAGAGATGCCTCTACCTTCCTACAGGAAGACTTGGGGGAGAGCCTTTGGGCGCAGGCTCAGTCAAAGCCAGGCAGGTCACCATGGTTCCCTACACCTCTCTTGGCTTAATTCTTCTTTCTCTAATCATGCTTAAGGATCAGGAACAGAAAGAAAGTAGTTCAAGAGCATTAAATCCAGACCTTAATAGAGAGAACAACAGACTACATAACAGTTGTTAGAGTTCAGACAGTTGTGGGATTTCATCAAAGGCAGAAACCAACAGTCTTATTGCTTACCACAGACTCTGACGATGGTTCCTGTACTGGGAGGCAGGGAGTGAGGTCAAGCTCAGAAGAGAAATGCTGGACTACTTAGCAGACAAGTAGGTCTAAGTGACAAGCATCTTACGGGGGAAGAGCAATTGAAGGAAAAGGGGGGAAAGCAGAAAAGGAGAAGAAGTGGCTGCATGAAACCAGCAACCGTCCTGGAGTGTTCACATAGAGGTTGTGCCCCTAAGCTAAAGAAGTCCTGCCTCCAAAATACATAACACTTTAAAAAGCAGAAAAGTCTCAGCTTCCTCAAAGCAAAGCAAAAGAATTTTTCAGAGAAGATTAGTTCATAGGATTTATGCTAGAGAAGCTACTGATGGTGGTTTGGTCAAATGTCTTTCCAACACCCCAACAACAGGATAGGTATGAGGATAATGTCTTTAGGGAAGGAAAATCCTGAGACAGAACTCCTGGGGCTCCTAGGACTAGCTCTGTCCCATGGGACTCTAGTAAGGGGGAGCTCCCAGGGATCAGAGTGTATGCATTAAGGGGCTCTTAAAATAGTAAACATGGAAATTCAAAGGGCTTCCTATAAAGCACAAAGGAAAAGACAAATCAGGGTGACATGGTTCTTGCCTGTTTGAACTGGAATGACTCAACAATGAAATAATCAGGGATATGAAACTTATGAAAGAAAAAGGCCTATCTATCCCACTATGGAACACTGATTCCATTTCTGCTCATATATTTCCTAATGTATTTGGGGCTAAAAACAGTATCTGTAAAATACTGGGAGTAGAACTCCTACTGAGTCACCACTGTGATTTTATGCAGCAAGTCTTAGGGTCAGAAAGACAGAACTCCATTCTGAATAACAAGGTGAGGGCAGTACCCATCCTAGAGAAGAGGAAGATTTGGCAGTAGTAGCTATATCATTTTGTGTCTGTTTAGCATAGTGCCAAGCTCTTTACACCAATTTAATATCATTTAATCCTTAAAGCAGTAACCCTTTGAGATTGTCATTACACATATTTGAGACACAAAAATTCAAGGCTTAGAATATAAAATGAACCGATCAAAGTGACACAGCGTGTTGAGGGTTGGAGCCAAGATTCAAACCCAGGTCTGCCTGGTTTCAAAGCCCATCTTCTCACCCCCAACAAGAACTCCCAGAAAGGAATTACACAGAGAATAACTCAGGATAGTATAATCACCGGAGCTAACACAAATTTAAATTACTTTATGTCCAGTTGGATGGACTCCCATGTGTTAGGGTGTGGTATATATTCTAGTGCTTCAACCAACTGAGGTTGGGTGTGCCACACACAAGATGTCTCCCAATAAACTTTCCCAAAAATATCAGACAGCTTAAAGTCTTAAGAATCAAAGCAATCTAATTCCCAAGTCCCACGTCTTTGAAAGCTAAAATACTCTGTCCTATCTATAAATAAAATGAAAAATGCATGATTTTCTGGTCTGGCAGCTCAAAAAAGTTGCTATTCCACAAATTTTCTTGGCATCTTTGTGGCCTTCATGCAATAAGGTTAAGATATAGGTGTCTTCCTAACAGATGATATAGAATTATGAACCCAGGAGTGNGCCTAATTCTACAAAAATGAAGCCACAGAGGGTTAAGTGATAAGCTTCCGTGTCACCTATAAATGAGAATCTTGTTTATTAGAATATCTTTATAGCCATTAGCCTATAAATGAGTCCCCAGGCATCTCTCTGTCATGGGGTATGAGGCTGCCAGAGAGTGTGTCAGGGGAAGGTTCATTGCTTACAGCAACACTGGAGAAATCTTAGGCAGAACTCTAAAGAGCAATAGAAAGAACAAGGAATTTAGAGTCTAATAAATCTGACTCCTAATCCCTACTAAATAGGAACCTCTGCTTCCTTCTGTGTAAAATGAGGACAACAACAGCCATCTCAGATTAGGAACATGGTGTCAGTTCTAGGTCTTAAGATAACCTTCTGAGATGACAATTACATAACTTCTGACGTGAAGTAAAGACTCGTCCTGAATGCCTTCAGTACAGACCCTGCAGCAGTGAAGTTATGAGATATGACGTACGTAGCCATTAAGAGGTCAAGTTTTAGGTTTATGCTAAGCCTCATCAGTAAAACAGGGATAATTATAGCACCTACTTCATACGTAATAAATGGGGCTACTGACAACTCAGCAGGTTAACTGTGCAATTGGGTATCCTGAGGCCATAAGCAAACCATGCATGCTACATGACCTAATTAGAAGTCTGCACAGACAAGAAGTAAGGGCGAGGATTAATTGACTGGTAGATTATTTTTTCATCCACTCATTAAATTCTGGACTGTTTATATAATAAGTGCTGTCGGCACTGAGAACAGAGAGGTGAGCACATAGCCCTGACGGGGTATACAGTCTAGCAGGGGAGATGGTCATTAAACAGACGGATAAATAGTTAAAACTGATGAGAGCTGTGGAGGAGTCTAGTGTTCCCAAACACGCTCAGAGGGACACGGCCTGGTCTCTGGAGTTCAAGGAAGGCCTCTCTAAATATATCATGATTCTGAGTAAACATCTGAGCTGAGCTGCAGGGATGGGGTGGGCAGGGAGTGGTTTGGGAAGTGAGCAGAGATGCAGGCAGTGGCCGGGCATACAGGCCTCAGAGGAACGGTTTCAGTCAGAAGTGCCAGGAGTTTAAAAGCTCACTGTGCATGCAGCGTGGAGAATGCATGGGAAGTCAAGGGCATCTGCAGGGAGGCCGGACCAGCTAGTCTGTGTCATTAGTCCAGGTGAGAAGTGAGGGTGCCTTGGATGTGTCTCAGGACTAAAAAGGCAGACATAAAGAGTTACATAAAACCAGAGCTTGCTCTAGTTCCTGGGCCTAACAGTTACCACCTAAATAAGAGAACCAAAGAAGATTACCCTAGATAATTCTCAATCTGGATAGAAGGGCTACAAACAATTATAACCACAAAGACACAATACCTAGTGGTTCCCAAATATCAGAAATGCTGAGCTATCCACCTGAGGCTTTCCAGGCAGATAAGGGAGAAGCAGCCCCTGAGCCAGGGCTCTGGGATACTTCTCAGGGACCCTGTGTGGTGACTAAGAGCCCCGGGTGGAGCCATGAAGTAGACCTCTGCCCACGTTTTCTTTTACAGATTTATACAGGCTGGGTGACTAAGAAGGGCCTACGTGAGGAGTGGAAAATACAGTTGGTATATGTGACTTTGTCACTTTACAGTTGTGGGGACATGGGTCTTTGATTAGACCACATCCTACAAAAACGTACTATTCACATAGCCCTCTCAGTCATTCAACAGAATATTAGAGAATACAAAGGAGGAAATGGAAAAACAATTCATTTCTTCTGAGGAAAAAGATCTTTCCTTGAGGAATATTTAATTTAGCAAATATCAACATATAAGTAAAACAAACATAGTCACTTGCAGAACCGATGTTCATATATATTGCTGCTGAAATGAACTTAAGCTAATTTTCCTAAAGGAGTAATTATCTCCTGGCAAACAATTATCCACATGAGGATTTACACTTCTACTGTCAACAGTAACTATTTAATTGCCATATTCTTAATTTCTAACAGTTCACACATGTTGATATTAACTACATTACATATTATGCTATTATTTAAATGCTTTGTTTGTTTATAAACTGTCTCCTTAATTACATTAAGGAGGCAAGCTGTAAGGTACTCCGGAAGGTAGACCATATATTATTCTTTATTTGTACTTCTATAATCTGGCAAAGTGGTGAGATTTAAATTGTTATTAATGTGCAAATTACTCCCCGTAATTAAGACATGAAGTGATTGTGATTAAATTTACATATTTAGAACAGTCATGGAAGGAGAAGGTAAAATACTTAGATAAACCATCTTAGTAGATGCAGTGATATTGGGCAAGAAAGTTGGAAGTAGCACAAGAGGCTGAAATAATGATCAGGAAGTCTATGGCTGGTCAAGGAGAAGCCATTTTCTGTAGTTCCTTCCAAATTTTTCTCATAGGAGCACAGGAATATTGGGGGAACGAACACAGGCCACCAATGATCCTCAATAGTACTGTGGGGGGAAAAAGCCTGGAAAATGCTGGGTATGTCTCAGTTTAACAGGTTTCTCTATAGATGGGACTTAGCAGAGCCTTCTATGCTACCTTGTGGTGTGAAATCTCCATGAAGGATTTGAAATAAACGATGTTGGCTCAAGGTACTTTAAATGAATGCACCTTACCCAAACAAGTACCTCATGAGACAGTTGGAGAGATTCTAAGCTTATGAAAAATTCTGAGCTCCCTAGAAGAGTATTTGGGCAAGAGTCACGGTATAGATTTATTATAAGAGTCATATTACATACCACTTTCTCATAAGTTCCTTTCTCAGCCTTTTATATAATCAGCCATAGATCATTACTGAACCTAGGAATGGAGAAAATGGGAAAACCTAAGAAGAATCTGGAGGACTAAGGCTTGTCCAGCTGAGACTCCATTTTCTTGCCAGAGGTACTTCCTACTACACATGGAACTCAATTTCTCCATCCTGGCTCTAAGGAGCATCTCATTTCTCTCCATGGACTCATGGCTGCAGCTTCCCACAGGGAAAATTCTAACAAAATTATGTGGTTTTTTTCAGGAGTTCTACATAAATATTTATATTATATAGCATTATTTCTTTTTAAAACAAGATTAAGTTGTGACACAAGTTAAATGCTAATTAAGATAATATTTTACGTTTCTTTCACAAGGATGTAATTTTTTGCATATGTGAATGAGTCCAAATGCCACAAATATTCTTAGGATAAATTAGAAGTCTGTAGAAAATTATTAGGTTAAAAATGATAGCGACGTTTCTTAACCATTAATGATAAAAGCTGTAGCATATTATGGCATTAAAATTTAAAATTTACCTCTTTCACTGGCATCATCTACTAGAACAATTTCTTCTAGCATGTGTCTTGGTGATCGATTAATGACACTATGGACAGTTCGCAGAAGTGTGCTCCAAGCCTCATTGTGGAAAACAATCACCACACTTGTTGTAGGAAGATTATCGGGATACACCTTTGTTTTACACCTAGAGACAAAGCAAATGCCTTTATAAAAAGTGACTGTTAAAATAGCATACTCAATGCATCTGGAGTAGGAGGGGTAAGAGAACAATAAAGACAGTTTGCTCTAGTGGTGGGACTCTTGGTAAAAGGCGAAAGATTTATTCGATCTGAAGAGAAACCAGAGTATGTGGTGGGACTCTTGGGAACTGTTCATTTTTAAGTTTTGGTTTATTTAAGTACCTATTTAAAGTTATATTTTTAGATTTAAATTATCTTAAAGATGTTAACTGTATACTTAAAATCAGGCACCTCTTCCTGGTCAGTGTTTTCAGTTGATTCATTTTAATGGACAATGTACTAAGGCTACATCATCAATCTGAAACTGAATGCGACTCAAGAATCCAATTAGGGAAAAAAAAAAACAAAACTGGAATCGAGTCTATGCAGTTTAATAATCTAAACAAAAAGTACTTTCCACAAAAGAAGAGAGCTAATAATTACTGAGTACTATTTGGTATTAGCAGAGAAGCTTCCCAATAATTCTGAGAAGTATCTGGAGCCACATTTCACAGAGGAGATGAGGACAGACATAATGATGAGGACTCCAAAGTCCATGCTCTGCTGAACAAAAACGCTTGACTCACTTCCCCCATGCTGAAATACCAATATGCATCTCGTGTAGTAATGACCAGGTCTAGAAATACAATCATCAAGAAGACCAAACACACCCAAAATATATTCACACAAAATCAACATATTAGTCATGTTTCCAGCACTTCCTTGGGCAACATGACCTCTCCTTCCAGTCTTGTTAGCTGGATCAAACTTCTACACCACAGAGAACTGTAAACGCAGTTAGCAAGCAGACACCAGGGGATGCAGTTCAGAACAGGAGCACTCCTAACAAATGCACATGTAACTCTTTTGTAGGTATCTACAAACTGCAACCATCACTCCAGGCTTCTATTTCCACCTTTGTTTCCTGCTCTCTCACAAGCTTCTCAAACCTTGTAGTGTCTCCAATCTTATCTGTTAGCACTTGCCAGTGAGTGGAGAAAGGAAAGAAGGGGAAAGAAATAAGAAAAATACCAATGAAACCCCTCTTCTAAAGCCGCCATGATAATCTACTTACTGAAGTCCCATGCTAGGGCGGCTGGCTGGCAGCTGGAAGAAAAGGAAAATGGAAAGGAAAAGAGATGACGAGGGATAGGGGCTGAAAGGAGGAGGAAGAGAAGGAACATTTACTGTCAGGGCCCCATCACCACCAGTCTCTCCTCTCTCCACAGAGAGGACAAACAGATAGTGTCCATTGTCCTTCATTAAATCCCTCTTCAGGCCCTACCATCCTCTTGACCATTCTCCAGGTCCCCCTTCACAGTGTGGTCTCTGTCACCTGTTACTAATAACCTCACTTCTGTCCAATCGCCCACAGCCTCATTTCCACATCACAGTCCATGCCCCTCATCTTAGGTTCACTCCAAGCCCCACTAGGAGGCCACCACACAGCCTGCTGCCCTGTCTACAGTTTCTTCCAAGTCCAGGCAGCATTGGTGAGGCCCAGATGACCAGGTGTGTAGACTATGGGAAGGATATTGCAGGGTATTGTGTCCTCAGCATTCTAAATAATACTTCTAAATAATACTTCCCATCAAAACTGTTATGTTATAAATGGTGGCTAGATTATACATATACTCCGTGCTATGCTTCAGGTACATCATAGGTGAGTAAGCCCAGACACTCATGTTTTCATAGGAAGATCCATCCTGAACGCCTGACTCACAGACTACTGGCATAGGACTTTGAAATCAGGAATGGCCTGTATGTGAGCAAAGGGGGTTCAGAAAAATATTGTTAATATTATTTAATATTAATATTTTAATTATTAACAAGTAATATTTAAAATATTAATATTTTAAAATATTATTTAACTGAGTCATATTAAGTCATATATGATCTCTTTTGCCAAATTAATCCTACTCATTATTGTAGGAGAACTGGGAAACAGAAAACAGCCAAGGTGACTAAAGTTGCTGGCTTACCAAAACAAAAGAATAAAATCAAGACCCAGAGGATAATTAGGCAAAATACGCAGCATGTAAACAGTATTGTTAGCCATGTGCATGGCTAGCAAGTGGACAGGAAGAAGAGATCTGGTGCCCAGATGAAGCAGACTGTGACCAACACCCTACAGGTTTCCTTTGTGCCTCTTCACAAACCTGCCACTCTGCTGGACCTTTAGCATTACAGAGTTGTTCTGCCTCCTCCTCTTCTTTTTTTGAACTTTATTTAAAAAGAATAATACAGAGCAGTAGTTCTCAAGCTTTGTGATTCATAACCCCTTTATGTGTTTAAAAACTGATGATCCCAAAGCACTTTTATGTAGGTTATAGCTATTGATATTTACATTATAAACTAAAAAAGAAAATTTTAAAACATAAGAATCCAAAAACACGTATTACACTAGCTATCAGAGACGATTCACCGCCGGCACAGTGTGCGTCCATTATGGATTCACGGTCTCTTCACTCCTCATACACCCTCCACTGCCTACTCTGTGGCGGTGTAACTGGCTCCTCTCAGCATTTCCCCTCTGCAGCTGGCAAGAGGCATACAAAAGCTCTGCATGGCACACATACTAACAGAGGGGGCTGGACGGACACTGCAGGAAGTAAGGACTTCCCTTCCTGGTTCACTTTCATTTTTCTTCTCCTTCCCATTTTGTGGCCACCAGTGGAATGTGTGGTGGATGCCCAGATGCACCGTCCCCACTGAGTTTCAACAGCACCTACTCCTTCAGGAAGATTCTCAGCAAGTCTCCCAGGTACCTCAGTAGCTGGCTTCTCAGTTTGAGCTTCCTGCACCCCAAAAGGGGAGTTCCTGTTTGCCATTTCTGGCTCTGGTTTCCTGTCTCAAAGCACTTCAAAGTGTATTTCCTGCTTATTAGGCCTGCCTACCAGCCCCCACTCTGAAGGGTACCTTGTGCCAGGTATCGCCAGGAGTAACCGGTAAGTTTCCTCTATCTAGTGAGCAGCAACTGCACATTCTCCAAGGAGGTCTGAACCCCAGCATTAGGGTGGGGGCTCCCTTCCAAGGTTTTTCATTCCTTGGTACTCTCAACCCGTGATATACTTTATAATTGTCTTTGCCTCCCTGCAGTCAATCCCACCACTATAGTTATCAGTTATATTAAACTTTCTCTGTTCAAATTATTGCTGGGAAAATTCTGTTTCCCAGCTGGACCTTATGCATATAGTTTCTCAAACTCTACTGTGCATTAGCTGGGTAAGACAAAAAGGGTCAATAATTGTCTTGGTATTATTATGAAAACGTGATGACCCTGCAGGCACCCTGAAGGAATCTGAACGACCTACTAGTGTCCCGGGATCACACTTTAAGGACAACTGATACAGAGCATATTCTTTTGTGTCTCAATCCTTTCCTTCAACATTGTTTGTAAAATATTACCCATTAGTGTAATGGGTAATATTTTATTGCCGAATAGTATTCTTTTAAAGGACATATAAATATATTTATTTATATACATTGAGGTACATCCCAGTTGGGGCTATTATAAATAATGTTGGGTGCCTGGGTGGCTCAGTCGGTTAAACATCCGACTTTGCTCAGGTCACGATCTCACGGTCCTTGGGGCCAAGCCCCGCGTCAGGCTTTGCACTGACAGTGCAGAGCCTGCTTGGGATTCTCTCTCTTCCTCTCTCTCTGCCCCTCCCCTGCTCGTGCTCTGCCTCTCTCACTCTCAAAATAAATAAACATGGAAAAAAAAAGATATAAGAATGGCCAGTAAGTACTTGAAAATAATTCCAATACCACTGGTCATGGAGAAATGCAAATTAAAACCAAAATGAGATGCCATTTCACACCCAACAGAATGGCTATAACAATAAAAAGGTAAAAAGAAGTGTTGGTGAGGATGTGAAGAAACTAGAACTCTCACACATTTTGCTGGTGGGAATGTTCATGGTGCAGCCACTTGGGAAAAGTTTTGACGATTTCTTAGTTAAAAACAAGGTTACTATATGACCTAGCAATTAGGAATCTACAAGAAAAGTGAAAACATATATCCACATATGTACCTGTACCCATTCTTGTACTCCTATCTTCTACACAAATGTTCTCAGCAACACACTCATAGTAGCCAGAAAATGAAAACAACCCAAATGTTCATCAGCTGGTGACAGGAGAAAGGAAACCTGCTGTGTTCACACAACTGAGTAACTACAGCTGACTGTGGGAAGGCAAAGTGACTACAAATGGACACCAGAGATCTTCGGGNCTGTTTAAAATGCAACTGAATCGTACACTTCAAATGGGTGTATTTTCTTGTTACAGGAGAGATGGAGTAAGTCACTCCACCTGTAACTCCTGGACAGAATGCCTGGAGCCGCTTCCTGTGGGGACTCTGAAATGTAAATGGTAGCAGCAGCAACAGGTCAACCAGGGAAGGACCAGAATTGAAAATTCCACCAAACCAGTGGGGAATTCGCTACTTTTGTCCTCTGGCATTAGCTAGCCTGCACTCAAAGCCAGCTCCACAACTGGAAGTGTACAATGCGTGCACTGAGGCAGAGCCCCAAGAGCAGCTCTATCAGTCTGAGGAATGAGAAAGGAGTGCCCTAAAGGTCGCCCCTCTGTTTTTTTTGTGGGGGTTTTTGTTTATTTCCCTTCTCCCTCTTCCGCCACGGTAGCCAGTCTGAGTTTGAGCAGTGCTACGCCAGAGCAGTGAGTCTCCTGGGAGGTGAGATGTCTGTAGAGATAAAAATTACCTGGGCAACATTATTTAGTTCTTGTTTTGATCCAAGGCCATGTACATAGCTTAAAGAATAAACGACTTTGCAAAGCTGGTTTTGAAAGGCTGTTCTCTCACCTCTCTGCCATTTTCTCCTTTCCCATAAAGCAAATCACACACAATTTTTTCACCGCTTTCTCTTGGTATTTACCTCCATAATTCTAAATACTAGATCTGAATTTTTATTTGCTGACTTTTTTTTCATTTCTAGATATTACATATTGACTTACTATAGAACAGAAGGGTTTATTTCCCTCTGGTCTCCATCCTAACACACATACTTGCTACTCCCCAGTGTTCCAATATAGTTCTATTAGAAATTTGGTTCACTGTTATTTACTGTTCATATAAGGACTATATAAAATACTATTTATAGCTGATTCATATATTGTGAATACTTTCCCTTTTCTGCACAATATTCCCTACCACTTTACCCTGGGTTATTTTTCCTCTTTTCTTAGTTTTCTATGTATTTGTCACTAATTCAAACCCAGACTCTCTACAAATTGTTTAAATAGTCATCAACTATAATATCAATGAAATCTTCTTAAAACCACCTCCCCTGGAATCTCCTTGGCTGGCTGCCTCCATGCCTACACCTGGGCTCTCCTCTACTGCCTGCTTGGGGGCTCTGTGGGCTCTCTCCACACTGGATGTTCTGGCTTTCACAGTGTAGGTCTTTCTCTTCCTTAGCTTACTGCTTCAGTTGGCAGAGAACACAGACTGAGAAAGGATGAGGGGAGATGGGCAGGTTTTTTGAAAACTGTATCATCACTACCACAGTGGACTGATGCTTTTAATGGGAGTAAGTTATATGCTGAAGTGGAGCTGGAGTTAAATGAAAATCCCTCATTTTAAACGAGTGAAAACACAAGTGGTTTCATTTAGGACTCTATGTACAACAGTAATTAAAAGATGGCTTACATAACAAGCACTCTTATAAGTGAAAGAAATGTTGAATTAATGCTAATGCTTGAATTTCACTATGCGGTCTAAGAGTTAGTTTGAGGGCCTGCGTGAGTGATTCAGCAGTGTTTTGGGAAATAGATTATTAAATTTACTTAGGACAGTGTTCATCTCAGCAAGACTGGGCTTAACAGAGAAGCAATCCATACAAATACCTAATAATTCAGGAATGTAGAAGTCCCATGATAATTACTGTTTATATTATTTTGCAACTGTTAAAGTCCCACTATACTTATTTTAACCCTCCTAGGGCCTGAAAAATCATTAAGAGTTTTTATGCATTATCCCACTTTATCCTTACAACAACCCTAAGACAGAGGCATTCTCCCAATTTTACAGATGAGAAAACTGAGGCTTAGGGAAAGGAAATAGTTCTACTCTAAATCAAGGTATGTATATAATATATATACATATATATGTATATATACACATATAATCCAATTCTCTTTTCTCTGTCCCTTTCATCTATCATTTTTAAAGTATTCTTTGTCATCCACTAAATTCAGCCTGTCACTATCATTTACCAATGACAAGTCAATATTTCTTAAGGTGGCTGGCCACCTGTCTGGAAATGTTTGGCAAGGTTCTACAATTTCTATTCGTGTACTCTCATTCAATGAATGAGACAAGATCAATGAAGATCCAGCCATAAAAGTGATGGCAGAGCAGTGATTAAGATTACATGTTTTGTCAATGACAGATTTCACTTGGATCACTTATTAGCCATACTTTGCACAAATCATTTAATCTCCCTAAGTCCAAGTTATCCCACCTTAAACTGGGCATAGTAGTATTTTACTCAATTGCTTAAATAGAGAAACTGTCAAATCCATAATCATAGTGGGAGGTGTTGTTTTTTTTTTTTTAAAAGACAATGTAATCAGAATCTAATAGAGCATGCACTCTAAACCAGAAAAAAAATCCTGGAAGTTAACAAGCAACTAAACAATGTTATTTTCAATTACAGAAGAAACAGTTTAAAAAAACTGAACACTTTCTAGATTACCAAGGAGGCTTCAACACATTTGAAATAGATCATGTTCGTATACAGATCATGTTCTCTGACCACAACAAAATTAATCTAGCAATCACTAACAAAAAAGTGAGGAAATCAAAAGGCAAAAAGAAATGTACCTAGAAATATTTAAATATATTAAATATATATTAAATAAATATATTTAAATATATTTCTAGGTCATCCTAACTTAAGCAGAAATCAAATAGAAACTACAAACTACTTAGGAATAAGTAAGAATGAAAATACTATAAATCAAACTAACAGGAAATACTGAAGT